>NC_079909.1:3110380-3316310 GCF_024868665.1 Triplophysa rosa | reverse complement strand
ATTGCTTACTATAATTATTACAAATGCCATAGACATTAGCAATTATGAAAAGGTTTAAGTGGTTTACTTCGTTTGATTTATATAATCTTCATGATATACAGTACATTTTATATGGCCTAAAACATAATCCTCGCACAGCAGAACTAATCACTAACAGATAGACAGAAACATCATTTGGATCATAACTTATTGAAAATAAGCATTTTTAGCTAATAAAGGCATATGAAACAGTCAATTGTCATGATATTAAACTACGGTATATGTAGTTATCCTCATATATGTAAATAAGTACAGACTAGGTTTGCAACTCATCCGCTTAATAGGGGATTGTGATGCATTGGGAAAAACACTGTTCCTGAATCAATTTGTGACGCAACTTGTCCAGTATTTTTTTGTCAATAAACTGTTGGTAAGAATGTTTTTTTTATCAGTAGCCTGCATAATCATGCTCATCGCCTCTTGTTGACACAGACACTTGCTGCGTCCCAATTCGCCTACTTATACTATGCCCTTAAAGTGTGTACTGTTTTTGTTATGGAAAAGTATATACATTTTAGTGCGTAGCAAAACTGTATGCACGCACTGGGACATAATAACATGAAACGGCGTAGACGACACTGTGATCCTTAGCTGTGTCTGAATTCGCCCCCTATCTCCTATATAATGCACTAAATCGGGTGACTGCCATTTTGTAGTGTTTTCTTTGTGCCATTTGTTCACTACTTTTTACCCACAATGCATTTTGATTTTAAGTGTACATCCAATGTACGACCGTCGAATCAATCGTCTGATTAGAATCAGCTGGAGAAGAGTGACCGTAATGCCATGAATGTACGTTTATACACTTGTTGAGAATAAAACGATGAAATGAATGTTATATATAGCAGTGTTTTATTTTAAACATATTAAGTAATTTTATTAAACGTAATAAATGTAATAGTAAATAAATGTGGCAAACATTTTTTTTGTTTTCTTTATTAAAAGCTAATACAATAAACGTGACAAATAATGTGAAAATGAACTTTACCATTTTACAAAACAATCCATAAAGCCATAATGTGTAATATAAGCGTTATGACGAATGTCCGCCACAGTACTGTCAGACGCCAGATATATTACGTCAGTGTCCGAAATTGTTCGGTCATTTTCATTCACTTCTTACCCATATAGTGGACTATTTAGTATTCGCTATATAGGGAATAGTGAATGAGTATACTTACATTTATTAATTAAGCGAAGCATATTTTATTTAATTATATTAATGCAGTGTAGCGTCATTAAACTCCGCCCTCCCGCAGTGAGTTGTGGGTAATATCAGCCGTTAAGTGTCCATGGATTCACACTTCGATTTTTCACCGGAAACAGTAGGCCATCCGGGTACTTTGAGAATACTCATTTCAGCATACTATGATTTGGGACATGCTAATTCTATTTTTAAATACTATTTAGGAAGGATAGTGTGCGAATAGGACACAGCAACTGCTTTGCTTTGGTGCTTAGTTGGTACCGAATCAGCTGCAGCCTTACGTTAGCAAGAGAAGGCAAAGCCAATCATAAAGCGACGTGGGTTAGAGAGGCGGGACTCGAGAAAGGCAAAGCCAATCCTATTAGCCACGAAGCTAATAGGATTGCTACGGAGGCGGAACTCATTGCAGATAACGAAACTTAACCATTTGTGTCCCACAATCTGTGCTAGTTTTACAGACGCGGTTGTAAAAGATTTTTAATTTCAATTAAATGATTCCTGGTTAAATAAATGATCTATAAATGATAGATTAAAATAAGTATTAAGTAAAAAACACTAGACACAGACGGACATCAGAGGTTATATATACTGTATGTGTAGATTAATTATTTGGTCAAAATTATAGGTAGGCAGTGTCGGCAATTCACCTAAAGCCAAGGTATGGCTCTTGTGAGTTCATCCAATCTTACTACTGCCTCGACATGACGGTCTCACATAGGCCTATATTTATTCATTCCTGACCCTATCATACATGCTGCTACTGCAGCAGCCATCCTCACATATAATAAAGCACAACACACTTTAAATAATCTATTGATGAAAACATCAAATGGAAGCAGATCTGAAAGGTGATGTGAAAATTTAGAGAAGTGAGTCAGGCGGATTCTAACCTACTTCGCGGAAGAGTCAAAATCATTTGTCACGCGTCTTTTGCACTACGCCACTGAAGCTACTGATAAAACTGTGCTGTTTTTATACTCTTTTCTGATGGACGAGCAACCTACATTTTTCATTTTTACGATGTCCATGCTCCTGCAATAAGTACTGCAATAAAATATTACTTTGAATTGACCTGAACCCCTGTTGGTAGGGACAATTTATGACATGTACCTACCCAAATCGACGCCCTTGATCCTAGAAAATGATGTGGGTTAAGCATCATTTGGATAGTAAATAATTTCTGAAATATCTCTTTTATCACTCTTCACAGGGTTTCTTTCCCATGGGCTATAGATCTGTCTTACTCTGCTGGATGGCTGCTGGAAAAGTGGTAAAAAGACAATAAACATCTATCGATCTTGACTTGTGTCACCAGTGGCAGTTACCACTTCACTATACAGTGCTTTGTGACAGCTGATGAATGGGGATGATAGCTTTTTTCTGTGTTCTACACCCATGTTAATGAGTGCAGCTGGTCGGCATAGATCCTGCAGGGCTAGATTGTTACATTGGGATCTTCAATTGCTTCTGCCACAGTTGATCAATCAATGACACAGACCTGCAATTGACCCGGCACATGTCACAGCAGCCAATTGTTATAATTTTAAAGTGTTCTGTCATTTTAAAGTGTAACATGTTAAAGGAAAACTTTCTTGCATGTATATACAATGTATACATAAATGAGAAAGTATACACTGCTTAACAAATGTATTAGATCACCTGTCGTAATAAAGAGAAAACACAAATATTTGTATAATCTGTCAAATAAACTTGTTACTAAGTATTATTTTGTCCTTTATTAGGCAAATAACAAACTGAAACAACTAAATAGTATTTATTCACACATAATAAACAAAATACTTTGTATGGCATCCTTTAGTCTTCATAAAAGTTTCTCTTAGTTTCTTTCTTGGTGGCATTGTTTTTATGTACTTTCCATAGGCTCTATTGTTACTAAATGTAATTGAGCATCTGGTCACTAACAACAGGAGAGAAAACTCCCAAACGCCAGAACGAGGCAGAAAGCGACACAGCCAGCATTTTGCATGTGTTTTTACATGCAACATGTGAACGGCCTCAACATTTCTATGATAAAACAGTTGTCAAACACGTCATACATCACAGTTAAAGCGGATATAAATTCAACTTTATTCCGTTTCGACACAGCAAGGTAAAAAAATAATGTTGTGAGTGTAAATTATTATATTTATTAAAATGATTAAATGGATGCCAGCTAATTGGGACAATAAAAGACCTCCCTACACTCAAAAAAAAAAAAATTAAGATTAACTTAATTTTTTGTGTAAATTTTACTTTAAAAAACTTTTTGTAACGTTTACTTTAAAAACTGTGTACAAAACTTGCGCAAATTTACACAAAAAAAGTAAATCCTATAGTTGTTTTTTTTACAGTTAACTACCCTAACCTTACCGTACACGTTATTATTAAACCTTTTTCTAATATTTTCTTCATTTTGTTGAAAATAAATGCCTGTATGATCTGAAATGTGATGTGAAAATGTAGAGGAAGGAGTTCGGCAAATTCGAACTTGCATTGATATAGCGTCACGTGTCTTACGCTTTTCTGTGGCTCAGTGGTTATGGCGCTAGCAACGGCAAGGTCATGGGTTTGATCCCAAGGGATTGCACATACTCCGATACAATGTATAGCATAAGTAAGGGATAATGTACAGGCAGCTGGTTGTTATCGCAGAAATAAGCCCCGACAGTGTGATCACGCGAAGCAGAGGGTCTTGTATCACACTGAAGGGGCTTATTTCGCGATAACAGCCGGCTGCTTGTACATTATCCCACTTATTACACGGCTACTTGCCACATGAGAAAAAAACTGGACATAAAATGTGAATTTGAAATATTTTATTAGCTCATTTTTACCGAATGCAGACCTTTCGCAAGGAAAAGACGTTTAGTTTGAGTTATCATTTGTAAATATAATGTCATATATGTTATTAAAAGACATATTTATAATTAATTTTTGTGTAATATTAAACTGCCCCTCTCAAAATGATTTGCAGCATCCGGGTTCTAGGGTGTTATTAGTTTTGAGCGGTTGTTATTTGAAAATAACAACCCTTGGAATGTCGCGACTGGCCAATCAGAATCAAGCATTCAAATGAGCCGTGTAATAATGCAATGTAAGTCCCTTTCGATAAAAGCGTCTGCTAAATGCGTAAATGCAAATGTAGCTCACTACACCACTGAAGCTGCAGGCAAAGTGCCGTCATTTTCACACTCTAGATCTTTTGTGCTTCTTACGCCCATGGGTAGACCAGATCTGAGATCAGTAGTCATTTTCTACATTATTGTATGGCCATCAATAAAACTCCTACGTGGGCCCCCAATCCCCCGTAACGAATGCTCAGTATCTGTGACCATTTTGAGCAGCTTTATCATAAAAAATACTTGATTACGATGCTCACTCTTAAGAAGGTAAATGTGTTTTTCATGAGTTGCGGCTCTTAGGATAACTCGCTGTATTTTAAATGCTGAATGTAGCAAGTCATGCTTCCGACGCCGTCATTTGTAACGTCACACCAATCATAGAGCAATCAAGCGATCCATCCAGCCCGTTTCCATAGTGATGAATGGACTGAGGAGAGGTTGAGTGCAGGAGATTGAGGGGCAGATTGCAGACACCTGTGTTTGAAAAAAAGAAGCCCTTAATTGCAGTATAAAGTATTTTCACTCTTCTGGTTACATGATATCTGTATTCTCTTGATTACTGTATATAATTGTAACATGACACTGATCAATTATGAAAGCAGATAAAAAATAGCTATCTAATGATGTTCTAGTCGTGCATATACACTACGTGTTTGAAACATACACTGAGAAGAGCAATGAATTACAGAGAAACTGAACTCATGAGCATTATTTCAGCCTCTTCATCCTCTTCATGTGCCAGGTCTTTGGGGCATCTGGCTTGCTCTCTATAGAGTTAATATGTGATGCAAGACTAGGTTCAGTCATTACATGGACAATTAAGTGTATAACGGAAAACATTTAACACCTGCCCATGCCGCTGCATGTGAATGGATGAAATATCAAAGATAAGTCATAAAAAACAGCAATGATTCTTTGACAATGGGTGGACATTAGGTTTAATAGCTTAGGGTGAGAGAACAATCTTCAAATGCCTATAAAAGCTTTTGGTGCAACCTATTATCATCTTTAAAAGGCTCTAAAATGACTATTAAAGAGTGGGAAATTTCACATGAGAACGGATTCTATAACAGCATGACACGTAGCATAAAGCACATGAATATGGGTATAAGGTGTGTGAATTTATGATGGTAATGACTGTGTATTTTCTAATCAGCTGTAATGCATGTCCACAAGCAATTACTTGTTGACAAAGAATGAAAAAGCCCTAAATGATAGTAAAATCAAATCAAGTCATTTACTACAGCATTGCCATCAAACTGTCGGTTAACAGAGGGTTGTTCCCCAGCGAGACTAATAGTTTAAAATCTCTAACAGACACCTGAGCATGCCAGATCACGTTTGGGAAAGCTTCAAACTTTAAAAGAAAATCACAAATAGAGATTAAATGGTCCAGAAGAACTTTCTGTTTCAGTTGTTTCATAAACGCTTGAAGAGAATGCAACAAACAGAACATTTATAACTGAATCAAATATTTTTAAAATTTAAGTATATATGTAAGATTGAAAAAATGGGAAACCAGAAGTGCTGCTTGACCAGTGTTGACATTTGGCTAAGTGGTTTATTTAGTGATCTGTGGCACCTGGGGCCTCATTCATAAAGCGTACGTACGCATGGATTTGATCGTAGAGTAAAAATCTACAGTAACGTTCATATTTATAAAAACGGTCTTTGACGTGGAAAAGTATTTAGCGCCACGTCAGGGTCATAGCAGACGTACACACTTTTCTTGTCCGAGTACTGCAGGTTTTTGGAAATATAATTCATTTTTGCCGCTCGTAAAGGATTTGGACGTTGACAGGTGCTCTTTTATATGTCAATGACATCGATTAGACATTGTTAAAAGGCGTAAATTTGAAACTGTTTAGCTGCCACAATGTCAAAATCATTAACGATGTAGATAGATTTCTTATCTGAAAGAGAGGCGTACTCACGTTTTCTGTACGTATGTTCGTTCTATGAATCACACGTATGCACTTTGAGAAATGATCGTAAAATCAAATTTAGGACATTTCTACGCAGCATTTTATTAATGAGGCCCCAGGTGAGTAAATTACATTGGCCAAATTGTGTCAACTTTATTAAAGGGGTCATATGACATGGCTAAAAGGAATATTATCATTTGTTTTAGATGTAATGCAATGTGTATACACGATTTAAGGTTCAAAAGCGCTGTATTTTCTACATAACGTGCATGCTTGTATCTGTTTGCCCCGCCTCTCTGAAACACACAGATTTTTTACAAAGGTCATCACTCTGAAACGCGAGGTGTGCTATGATTGGCCAGTTAACCAGTGCGTAGTGATTGGTCGAATACTGCAAGTGTGTGATGGAAATGTAACGCCTCTTACCATATTTGGAACATCAGGTTCCTCTTCAATTGTACTGACAGGTACACCCACCGTATACATTTGGGCGGTCTTAGTCAAATCATACCACAGACTGACGTAGATTTGTGGGGGTGTGGTTACACGAGGCATTTCAGGCAGGTCTGGGTGAGCATTCGCTTTTAGATAGAATGCATCTTTTGTTCCGACACTTACATTTTTGCAATTTTACGTGTCTAATACATGCACACCAAAGACACAGAAAAACACGTATTCGCGCCATATGACCCCTTTAAAAACCTATATGCGTCTACTTAAAACAAATGGAACTGTGTGTTTGGGCCTTTGCTTCTTGTTTTTTGTGCCGTCTGCTGACAGGTGTTCGTTTGGTTGTCGTGACACACCAACAGCATTTCATGTTTTCTAGCATGAAATTAGTATTTTTACTAATAATGTTTCATAATGCTTATGAAGCCTGTCCAAATCAGTTTCTCAGAACTGCTATTGCACAAACGATACACTGTAAAACTTTACTGTAGTTTTGCAGCAGGTTTGCCAGTAAGTTACCATATATTAATAATACTACTTTCCTATTAGTATTGTTTTCAAATTGAGTTCAACTTTACTTTAATTCAAACTGAAACGCGTTGACTTTTGAGATTCAAAATGAGCACGAAAAGACTGGTCTCATTACTGGCTGCAAAAAAGGACATTCTTCCTAAGCGTTTGGTCTTGTTTTCTAGTAAAAATATTTAAAACTTCTTAAATTACGATACATGATACATGTACATAACAATATATTTAGTCTTGTTTTATGAAAGAAAATATAAGAACTAGGTAAGTTTATGTTTAAAACAAAATTATATATTCAATCTACAGTAAGTTACTGGC
Source organism: Triplophysa rosa (assembly GCF_024868665.1). Classification (NCBI taxonomy): domain Eukaryota; kingdom Metazoa; phylum Chordata; class Actinopteri; order Cypriniformes; family Nemacheilidae; genus Triplophysa; species Triplophysa rosa. The sequence goes on along the minus strand of NC_079909.1, from coordinate 3,308,724 downwards.
AAACCTGCTGCAAAACTACAGCAAAGTTTTACAGTGTACCTACAAAGTCATTGACACAAGATGGCTGGTGGTGTGAATGCAGCTTTACACTGAACCAAAGCAGTATGAGAGTCACCTTCAATTAGAATTAGGGTTGGGAATCGTTTCAATTTTATCGATTCCAATTCCAATTCTGATTCTGCTTATCGATTTCGATTAGTATCGATTCCTAGTTTCGATTCCACAGTTGAAGTAAAACATTTAGATATCAACCTGTATGGTCATTTAGCCTGCTTATTGACTTGTTTGCAATATATATATATATATATATATATATATATATATGAGCACCGTTTTGTGTATATTTAAACATAGAAACACACCTTTTCTGATTTATTACAATTTGTATTATCATAGTTGAACTACATCATGGTTAAACTGCAGTTACTATAATGCAACTATGGTTAATTTGTGATTCCTGTGCTTTAATGCAAATTCTATAGCTAAACTATACTTACTATAGTAAAAAATATCGATAATTTTCATAAGGGCTTTTATTGAGATATCAGCAGATCATGCAACGCATGTACTTTTCTGAAAATATGCACACAGGAATTGATGAGAGGAATTCAAATTTTAATCTCAAGTATCCGATTCCTATTCCTTTCGATTCCGATCCGATTCCTAGCCTTTCGATTCCGATTCCAAATTGGAATTGATTTTCGATTCCCAACACTAATTTGAATAGACCTGTTAACGTGGCATGTAACGTCCTATAGTTCGGGGAAAACACGTAGAAAAGGTATTCCTGTGGTTAAGGTGTACCTTTCGACTCTTCGTAGTACGTTATCGGGAAATGCAGCCCATGTTCTTACATACTAATTCTAATTTCGAATCCTTGTTTTCTGATTAGCTGATTCAGGTGTTTTTATGACTGAAGTCGATCTCTAGAAGCAGAGTTGATGACCTCTGAATTTAAAGAGGCATGATATTTAAATGATGCTTTTAAAAAATAATAATGCCACTTTTTTGGCAGCACGCAAATGTATTTGAATTACACATAAACACTAAAACGTCGTAAAATGGTGTCTGTCTGCTCTCTGATCTGTGCACATTTCATGTTAGATTGATATTATGTGAAATGATGCATTAGGCTACATGAAACAGCTTAACAAACACAATATTTTCACAGTGTGTTCTTGGTGTTTCCTATTAAAACATGAGTCTGGGACTAGACAAATTGAAGGCCATGTCCTTTTTTTACACAAGCCAGCAGCCTGTCACAGGCATTATCATCATTTGCCATCGTTTCTTAAAAGTGTGTGAAGGAGAAAGAGAGTATTTAATTGGTCAAATCAAAGAAGAGAGTTCCTCTTGTTAAATTTAAATTTGGCTGTATTAAAGGGATACTTCACCCAAAAATATAAATTGTGTCATCATTTACTCACATTCGAGTTGTTTCAAATCTGTATAAATGTCTTTGTTCTGATGAACACGGAGAAAGATATTTGGAGGAATGCTTATAACCAGACACATTTTGCGCCCCATTGACTCCCACAGTAGAAAAAATTACGTGATCTTTTTTCTGTTGAACACAAAAGACATTTTGAAGAATGTAGGACAGCAAACAGTTCTGGGGCACTTTTTGTCACGGTCCTACCTTCTTGTTTATGAATTTCTAGTCATGTGACAGGATCGGGACAGAGCCCTTAGGTTTTATGTGAGAAAGCCATGAGTTGTGTATGTTTTACATCTCATGTGTTTTCTCGTGTCTCGTCATTGGCCCTGCCCCTCTCATTTCATGTATTGCTTCCCTCTCGTGTCTAATGCTCCTCACCTGCCCTCTGTAATTATCCCTCGTTTGTCTTGCCTATAAACGCCCTCATGTTCCTTTGTCTTGTGCTCGTGGATTGTACTGTGTTGTGCTATGTACCTTGTCGAGTGTTCCTGTTCCTAGCCTTGCCCGTGGTCTGTGAGTTTTGTGGTTTACCCTGTCGTGTTTTGATGTAAGACGTTTGGTCGTGTCCTTTAGTTTAGTTTTTGCTGTTCTTGTTTTCGTTTTGCCCCCACGTGGGAAGTCTTTTGTTTTACATATATATCTCTTAGTTTCGTTTTCCCCATTGAGGGTGTTTGTTTTGTGTTGTATTAGTTCAATAAAGCCTTGTTGTGTTAACCCCTTCACTGCCTGCCTGCGCTTGGGTTCTCCCGCACCACCCCCCTGACACTTTTGACTACGATTCTATTTTTTCCTACTATGGGAGTCAATGGGGGGCAAGATCTGTTTGGTTACAAGCATTCTTCCAAATATCTTTCTCTGTGTTCATCAAAACAAAGACATTTATACAGATTTGGAACATCTCGAAGGTTGTCATGATGACATGATTTTCATTTTGGGGTGAACTATCCCTTTAATGAATCACAGAATGGCCAGCTACTCAAGGTAACCAAATTAACCTTGTAGGTTCTCATTATAGGTGAAAGATTGACTGAAGACTGCACCGGGCTGAGGGACCTGCTCTGGAGTTCTGCCACCGAGATGTCCCTGACTGCCTGAGCTCATGATAATGTTGATGGTCGATGAGTGGTTTAACTACAGAATAGAAGCACTAATCTAAAGTGACTGTGCAGGCAGTGTGGAAAGTCTAGCTGATCTGCACTAAAGAACCAACTGATGATCTAGTTATATACATGAAATCCAATTGTTTGTGAATTCCTTTAGAATAGAAGATCCATCAGTTTCTCATTGCTGGATTTAGTAACCATCGTCTATATAAAACCCTCAGGACAGTTTCACACTCCCATGCTTCTAAACGAATGTAAGCAGGTAATATTTAAACAATCATTAATCGGTCATTCTTAAGGGTTTACAACAAATTGAATGCATATTCAAGTCAATTAAAAGAAAGACAAAAACGATCATATGTCAATGTACTATGAAGGAAAGAGCAAGTGCTTCAAAAGCTTATCTGAATGTATATTAACCTCTGAGCTTTAATCTCGCCATTTAGTGCTATTCTATAAAACTTAATGAAGCCATGTGAGCAGCTGCAGTAGAGAGCATCTACACAGCTCTGTTGCCTAGCAACCCATTCACAAACATGTGCTAGGCTATGTCTAGTCTGATTGTATTTTGGTAGCTACATTTTACATATTATTATTATTATTATACCAATAATATAATGTAATATAATAACAACAACAATAATAATACTAATAAAAGTAAACACATAATTTGACCATGGATAATATACATATATACAGTATACATATATGTGTGATTGAGGAAAGTATAAGTCGGTATAGATTTTCCGGTAGGTTACTTTAATTAAATATGTTAATAATTTAATGCGTTGGTATCGCACATTTGAACTGACAGAGTAACATAGAAATTGTTTATATTTTTACACAAATAGATAAAAGTATTTACCATAATCGAGTGTTGTTTATAATATGAAATAATCTAATGTAATATGAATTAAAAGAGTCGTGTATTTTCACTCCAATCTGTATGCTTCCACACATCAAGCTGTGAGTGCAGGTGTATGTAATGTCATTAACTCCTGATGTTCACGTTAACGGGTGAATTCATTTGTGTCCACCTCCATTACCACAAATACAGAAACCAGACACAACTCAGCTCTGTATCAACAAATCAAATGTGCACATGCTGTTCACGGGGGGGTGGGTTTGTTTGTAATACTGACTAATATTGCAGGACGGTGGATTTATTTTTACCATGATTGACTGGAAGGACATTGCCGATCCATTGGATGAAATATGGATTGAATTGCTTTAGCAAAAAACATATTTTTAATATGTAAATATGTCCCCAAAGATGCATTACGGTCCTGCGAGGCCCCATTATAATTTATACCATTATACCTTGTGTCACAAAATCAACATAAGATGGACTATGAGATGGACATTGTTTGTGCTGAGAAGGGTCCTGGAACAGATACATTTCAAATTTGATCCATTTTAGATTGTGCCAGCAGTCACTGCAGCACACTGATGTGCTATATCTGCAGTCATAGGAGGCCAGGCCTTCATTTCTGGCATACTGTATGTGTAATAAATCAGTATACATTTAAATAAATCACAAATGACATACAAAAAACAAAATCGTATAATATTTTGTATTATAAAAGTTCTGGTCCTTGATTCTGATTGGTTGAGCACAGCCCATTTCATTAGATTTAACACAGTATCCATAATTCTATAATTATCACGGTTATAGACAATGTGGGCATACTGTGATACCCCTGTTAGAAAAAATACAAAGGGTGTTTCATTCAATGACCAAATGATGGTTTGGACAAAGTATGTGGTTAATAGTGAACTGAATATCTGCACTTGTTCAAGACGTTCCCTAAAACCTGTGTGGTTGAGGAAATCATATCCTGAAAGTCATAGTGCTGTCAGGATGTTTCTGCACACTGACCTAAAAACAGTTTGAAACTGGTATTTTATTTGACGCTTTGACTAACCTCATCATACGCCCTGTGCACTGGTAGTCAGAGTTGTTTAAAACAAGTAGAAGGTCAAATCCCACCTGTTTGGGTTTATACACCCCTAACCACATGTGTGAAAGAATACACTCGCTTCAGGCCGAAGAAAAACGATATACAACTAGGTGCTTCATGTGAACCGTCCAAACTAGATTGGAACAGACATGCTTTCTTTCAGCTCCAACAAAAATCATTTTTTGTACCAGGCCCTGCATTGTTTTTGGTTATATTGCACTGTAAAGAGCATCACTGTGTCATTTTTTAAAGCAGATTTGTGTTGGAAACATCATATTTTGAATGGCCTTGTGACAAACCTCAAGAGTTGGTCTTGTATCAAGGCTAGACATCACTGTCTGTTATAATTTAGGGTTATGTGAAGAGAATACACATTACTGAACATACATTACATTTGCATAAACTCTTTCCATTACATATTTTCATATAATACATTGCTTGTTTAGGGTAGAAATGAATCGAAACATATTTTCAAATGTATTAATAAAACACTTAATGCTTAGAAGTGTTTTTTACAAGATGTAAATAAATGAATGCAACTGGTTTACAATAGCATGACATTTTTTGGAAGTTAGGGATTATGAGCACAGAAGATTGCCAATGACACGTATTAACCACGAGGTCACGCATTCCAGCCGACACCGTAGCCAACACGCCGCATGTCCATTTTGTATATGCGATGGTGTATAACATCCAAAAGTCAAAAGAACAACATCTTGAAAACAAGTTTCCCGTTGCACTCATATTCCCGTTCCTATTTCGGCATTGTGGGAAGAGGTATCTGTTTGTTTTGTGCCCATTCCCAGTTTTTCCCTCCATTGAACCGACCCCTGAGCACCTTGTTGATCGCCCGGCAACAGACATGCCAGTCTGTCTCCAGTCTTTCAGCCAAAGCGGAAACCCGGCTCTGAGCCTCTTCTTCGAGACTCCATACAGGCTACCTGACTGCCCTACCAATGAGGAGAGCCCACATTCTGAGGCCTGGGGTGTCACACATAAATAGATGTGACATCTCAAGCCTTCTTTTCTCTGCCTGAATGGAAGAAAGAAGTAATGCGCTCTGGATCTGCTCCAAGTGCAAATTTCACAAACATATATTGTGTATGTGCCGATGAAAATGAATAAAGGTCGAATGTAAGGCGTCATTGTGAACACTTTATTTGATCATTTGGTCTACATCTGTGACTGTGATGTACTGTCACTGTACTGTAAGATCTGTTAATCACTTGTTATGCAGTCAAAATAAATGATCGATTGAAAATTATGATAAGGCACAACAGGCACATTGAATGTAATCTATGTCTTTTCTTGTGATTAATTTTCAATCGATACAGCAAATCGAGACACAGTGTCAGAAAAATAACCCTTGTATATTATTAAGAAGCAATATTTTCTCCTGAAATTGATTTTCAGGGGCACATTTCACCTTTATCACAGCATTTTCTTTCGAAACGTACTGAGTGAATATGATTATTTCAAGTATCACAAAAGTGGCTGTTCATTCAAAAATCAACATCTAATATAAAAAAGAAGCTGTATATACTGTAGTATTTACAACAAGCACTATAATACACTTTAAATAACTTCCAGTCCATATAATATGCCATTGCTGTCATAACTGCATGCTGGATTTGGAAGTCTTTAGTTGCCTTTCATGTGAGCAACATATCAACCCTTTCACTTTAACAATTTTGGTGCATACAGAGGCACTTATTTCCTAACCAACTAAGAGATAAACCATTGATAAATCATAACTAGTTTACAAAATACGTCAAATATATACAGCGATGTCATTGAAGAACCATTTTTAGTTCCACAAAGAACCAGTCCGAAAAACCATCTCTTTCTTACCTTTTTATAATCTGAAGAACCTTTTTCACCTCAAAGAACCTTTTGTGAAACAGTAAGATTCTTCTGATGATAAAGGTTCTTTATGGAACCATTTAGACAAAAAAGGTTCTTCATTGGCTCGTGAAGCATATTTATTTTTAAGCGTGTATGTCATATAAAAAATAGAGGAATACTGTGCATTATAGGAGCATGTGGCCACCGCATTTTAAATTGGGGACATTTTTGTCTAGACAAGTCAATCTTTTTATTTAGCGGATTATACAATAGAAATTGCTTCACAGAAATAAACAGGAAAATAATGAGAAATGATCAACTTCAAAGCAAAAAGCAGAGCAGTATGTAGAAATATTTTATATTTCAACATGATATTTCAAATTGGTAAACAAATTAAGCATTTACAAACGTACAGAAAAGAAAAATGTGGTCCACAAGGGATAGTTCACACAATATGAAAATTCTTTCATCATTTATTTACCCTCATGTCATTCCAAACCTGTAAGACTTTCTTTATTCTGCTTAACACAAAAGAAAATATTTTGAAGAATGTTGATAACCAAACAACACTGAAGGCCATTGACTTCCATTGTATGGACACGAAAATCACTGAGACATTTCTCAAAATATTTTATTTTGTGTTTCACATAAGAGAAAGTCAAATACGGGTTTTGAGTGACAGTATGGTGCATATAATTGATGATGGAACTTAAAAAATCTAACCCTGATATTTCTTTCTAGGAACGATGATATCCACATCATACATGTTGAACCTTTAGTTGTGACATTTACAAATTTTGTAAATTATAAAAATATGAACCGAAATGCAGATTGGTGTCATTGTCCAGCTCCAATTGACTTCAAGTTTTGTCACTAGAGTCAAGTCGACAATATTTACATTTACAATTAGTCATTTTGCAGACGTTTTTATCCAAAGCGACTTACAGAGAGTTCAGGGAGCAATAAAGCGATATGTCATACAGGAGCAATAATACAATAGGCGCTAATGCCAAGTTACTAGTTTCCACATAACCAAATTACTTTTAGGAGCCCTGACTGTATGTACTGTTAAAGATCATTTTTCAACTGTAAAATGACTAAATGGTCGATGATGTACAGAAATAGATAGCCTCATCCAGAAGGTGGAAATGACTGCCACCTTTTGCTGTTATGAGATTCGCTGCACAGTTGAGCAATCATGTGTGCCACCAACAATTGCCAGACACTCAGATTCTCACCACAGGGCCACAAGCGTGTGGATATGGCTGAACGCTCTGTCCCCAGAGGCTGAATAAACCAGATGGGGCTCTAAATGCAAAATTTCATTTTGTATCATTAGTAGGTTAGTTCACCCCTCATTGGCTCACCATCTGCCATCAAGTCAGGCTATTCATGCCTCCACTTACACTGCCGTTGAAACACAAGTTTGATCTTGAGCTTTGATACCTCTCAAAGACACCAACGTGTGGTTTCTGTGTGGTGTCACTGAGGTGGAATAGAATGATGTGGACTTTGTTATAAAGTCATTCTGCGAGAAATAAAGGGTGGGTGCTTCAGACTTACATCTGTTTAATGTCATTCATGAATTTAGTACAATAGTGGGTGGTTTCTAAATGAGACCCTACAGTGTGAACATGGTAATTTCGTGATTTAGAATAATAAGTACCTTGATGACATTCTGTTGCACAGAAGGACAGAATGTTCATTTTTGAGTAAACTCACTGTAAAAAATACAACTTCAAATTGTTCTCCTAACAAAGGTAATAAAGTAACTTAAACAAATATTTTTAGTAGAAGTAGAAGAATGTGTTATTTTGAATATACTGAACAGCCTAAATGTGGTACTAACAAAGATTCTTTTGTTGACTGTACTTAGATATGTAAGTGATTTTCCAATGCGCATCAAAAAGTTTGACCAATTTGCGAAACTGTGTTTTCTCAACAAACAATTCTAGCATTTGAAAGTTCCCAGCATGCATTGCAGCATTTTCAGTTCACTTGTAAAAATTATTAAAATGCTGTTTTACATATTAAAGTCATATAAAAACTTAAGAGTTGGGTTAACCAAGTCCATATGTCACGGTCCCACCGTCTTGTTTATGAAATTCTAGTCGTGTGGTGGGATCGGGGCAGAGTCCTTAGGTTATGTGTGGAGAGAAACATATTGTTGTCCGTTTGACAATAATATACGTTCTCTCCAGTGTCTTGTCATTGGCCCCATTCCTCTCGTTTCCTTGTTATCTTTCCCTAAGTGTTTGATTACCCACACCTGCCCTGTGTCGTTATCCCTCGTTTGTCTTCCCTATATATATACCCTCTTGTTTCTTTGTCTTGTGCTCGTGTATTGCGTTCTGTACGTATCTCGTGTGTGTTTCATGCTTGTGTCTTCATGGATGTATCACCCTTGTCAAAGTAAGTCTAGTTTAGTGTTAGTCTATTGTAATCTTGTCCAGTGTTGTATTAGTCTCTTTTATTTAGTTAGTGTATTCAGTCTTTGTTCCTGTGGTTCCCGTTCATCGTGTCTTGTTTTCCCCATCGTGGGTTTTTGTTTTGTTTATTATTTTGGAAAATAAACATCTGTTAACCCCTTCACCACCGGCTGCCTGCTATTGGGTTCTCTGCACCATTCATGACAGAATCACCGAGCCACTACTGAACTCAGCAGGCAGCCATGGACGGTGCAACCATTTCCCGGTGGCCTTGCACCTCCAATCCGGAGTGGTGGAAGGTGATCGCCTCTCAGTCCCACGCTGGAGGAGGACCATTCCCTGCCCAGCGCCAGCACCCCTTGCTGGACTACACCCGGGAAGTCGAGGCCAGGAAGGCATCCGTTCCCGAGGTGCTGGTCCGTGCCTATCTGGTGGCCGGGATGGATGATCCTCCACCCGTTCCGGAGCGGTAGGAGATGGTATACCAGCCGTTCCCACAGTTAGTGGAACGGCTGCAGCTCCGAGAGGAGCTAGTCAAAGGCTCCTCTCCCAGCTGCCATCGGGTCTCCTCTCGTCCCGCTCTGGTGTCCGTCCCGGAGGACCGTGTAATAGGCACCCTCACTATCGGAGGCCCAGCACCTCCCGTCCCGAGTCCGGCAGCTCCTCCACCGTCCACCAGCCTCGTGGGAAAGCGGGGGAGGCGAGCATCCTGGGGATCCACCTCCGAGGAGTCCCAGCCGGAACCAGCCGTGCCTTCCTCTCTTCTTCAGCCGACCTCCAGGCGGGTGGCTCGGCTGAAGAAAAAGAGGCAGCGGCGGGCAGCGCGGCTCCACCCCAGCCGTGTCCAGTCCGTGTCCAGCCGGCGTCCAGTCCGGTGTCCAGCCGGCGTCCAGTCCGGTGATCCAGCCGGCGTCCAGTCCGGTGATCCAGCCGGCGTCCAGTCCGGTGATCCAGCCGGCCTTCCAGCCGGCGTCAAGCCCTGTCCAGCCGGCCTTCCAGCCGGCGTCAAGCCCTGTCCAGCCGGCCTTCCAGCTGGCGTCAAGCCCTGTCCAGCCGGCCTTCCAGCCGGTCCCTGGGAACTGCCAGGGCCAAAGACTGTCCCCCCGAGGACTCCCCCTAAGTCCCCCAGGACTCCGCGCCCTCGAGGCAGCCGGGGACTGGGACTTTTCCCCACCCCTATGGACTGCCCCCTATGGGCCCTTGTTTGGTCCCTCCCCCCCTCCCATGTTTGTTATTTTTGATGTCTCACCCAAGTCCTGTTGTTGTCTTGTCTGTTTACCCTTGATTTTGTTTTTGATTTTGCCTTGTCCTGTCTGTCTCCCAGTCTGTCATGTCTTTTTGTCAACCCCTTGGTGAACACCTGGGGGTGTTCATTAAGGGGGGGGGGCTCTGTCACGGTCCCACCGTCTTGTTTATGAAATTCTAGTCGTGTGGTGGGATCGGGGCAGAGTCCTTAGGTTATGTGTGGAGAGAAACATATTGTTGTCCGTTTGACAATAATATACGTTCTCTCCAGTGTCTTGTCATTGGCCCCATTCCTCTCGTTTCCTTGTTATCTTTCCCTAAGTGTTTGATTACCCACACCTGCCCTGTGTCGTTATCCCTCGTTTGTCTTCCCTATATATACCCTCTTGTTTCTTTGTCTTGTGCTCGTGTATTGCGTTCTGTACGTATCTCGTGTGTGTTTCATGCTTGTGTCTTCATGGATGTATCACCCTTGTCAAAGTAAGTCTAGTTTAGTGTTAGTCTATTGTAATCTTGTCCAGTGTTGTATTAGTCTGTTTATTTAGTTAGTGTATTCAGTCTTTGTTCCTGTGGTTCCCGTTCATCGTGTCTTGTTTTCCCAATCGTGGGTTTTTGTTTTGTTTATTATTTTGGAAAATAAACATCTGTTAACCCCTTCACCACCGGCTGCCTGCTATTGGGTTCTCTGCACCATTCTTGACACCATAGTTGAGTGAAATCATTAATTTGATTGTTGCTTATTTATTGTAAGTTCAACAACTTTTTTGTGATATTACTCAGTTAATTGAGTGAGGTGAACTATTTGGCCAAGAGTTGAGTAAACTGAAAAAAGCTGTCCAGAGAGTTTCCAGAAAATTAAGTTAAGTCAACATTTTATTTTTTTACAGTGATACCTTTAATTGTTGAGCGTGTCAAAAACCCAACAATCTCACAGGAATTTGTGGCTAATTCGTATGAAATCGTACAATCTTATTTGTACGTCTTAAAATGATTTGCTTTCACGCCAGTGATTTTAGGTTTAGGGGTGGGGTAGATGAAGAGGTTTCAGTATCGCTTTTTTCTAATTATCGCACCTTTTTGTACGATTAACATCACATGAATTCATATGAATTAGCTACCTTGTAAACTTCGATTTCCTGTGAGATCAGGTTGCAAAAACCCTATAGATATTTCTTCATACAATGACTCATGAATCCTTACTTAAATGTATCAAATGTCAATTTGTTTTAAAATTTAAAGGAGTCATAGGAGTCAACATCTTTGTTTGCACATAGTCCTAGCTATGCAAATAGGAGAATAAAATGGATTTGACCCAACACTCTCATAGCCAATCAGAAACATGGGATATTATACATTTATGATGAGGTCAAAAGAAAGAGCCAGTGTTAGTTATTTTAAGGGCAGAGCAATAAGGGTAGTATGTGTTTGTTTCGGTATCAATTTCAAATAGTGTTTCTCAGATTCGCTTACTGCACCTTTAAAATCTTTGGTTCAGAAAAAGAACAAAAATCATGTGGTTCTTAAAAGACAAGAACTATACAGAGAAATCAGTGTGACTTTTTAAACTGATAAGACATTGACAGGCTAATATAGCAATCATTATAGTTACCGTTCTTGGTGTGAATGGGCCTGAACTCTAGGGATTTCTGCTTCTGCGCTTTGGTTAAGATGAACTTGAAGATGCTGTCTACTGACCACTGCAATATGTCATCTTGGACATTGAAGATTACAGTAAACCATGATTTTTTTCAAAAGTGGTCTTAACATTTTATCCCCCTTGAGGTGACAAGCTGCATGTACGATAAAACATTGAGGTCACTGACATAAGAGTACATTCACTTCCTGAGTGCAGCTTTATAATTCAGATACATGTATTGCACCCTTAATTTTATGTTCATTTATCAATGAATTAATATGATCATTGATCTGAAGAGACATAAACCTAGACAGACATTCTTTAATCCCAACCTTCTGATTCATCTGTAGAATGTGTCAAAGGCAGATGACATGCACAACGTCAATGCTGGTGGTAAAACACAGTTTGGCCAGATTCTGTTTTGATTGTCACCTGTAATTGAAGATCCTCTTCCGAAGACCTCCATCTGAAAATGCAATAATATCTAATTACAGGCTACGAAATTACCTTTGTATAGAAGTTAACTCTTGTGCTTCTTTAGGTCTCCCCACAAGGGTATGTTATTTCAGGAGACAGTCAGCTAAAAAGATTATAAGACCAGTTTTCAATTTATCTCCCACCCCCAGACTCTTCTTATTGACTGACTTCCTTATCACTGTTTAGCAGAATCCACAGAATGACTGGCTTCGTCATCCCAATCTGACATTTTGGAAACCGCTAGTTTTCGTAGAGTAAATTAGTTCAGGCTATTTTGACCTAAAACACGTTTGCTGTTGTGTATTGGTAGCTGCAGTGAGTTTTAATCAGTAAGCCCAGTTTTAAATTAGATAATGAAAAATTAAAATGAAGATTACAAAAATGTAATCTGTTGGGTCACATTTGCACATTACTGTGTATATATGCAAGGAACAACATAAGAACAATGTGCACTTAATATACAATTAATTGTGATGGCTATTTGTACTTTATTATTATTAGGCATATACACCTATTTATTATCACATTTAATCAATGTAACATTGACATTTGATTGACTATGGTACAACTATGAGAAATTACACCAATGTTCGGTAACAATTAAACTTATTTATTATCCTATAACTTTAGTTATGATGTTGCCATGCAACGTAGCTTAATATATGTGCCATCACAGTTGTAGCTATCAGCATTATACAATGGCTCTTGACAGAGATACAGTTTTTTAAGATGGCACAATTACACAATTTTTTGAGAGATTTTTTACACAGCTCAGATTTAGCACATTTTAAATCAGATGAAAAAACTGTTTCCTTTTTCTTGGTTTGCATTAATTTCAGAACCAAATTCTTATGTAATTCAATGATTTGTAATAAAAAAAAGTTCCAGAAGAGGAGCCTAGCGTTGTTGCGCAATTATAATGGACAAATTACAAACAAAAAGTGAGGGGTCTTGTGTCATTTGATAAAACACACATGAACTCTTTCACACAGTACAACCGCAACGTCGGTTGAAAAAAACACAAAGCGTATAAAAAGCGTTGAGAAGAGTAGGCTTCAGTGTCTGGGATCTCAGTGGTGGAGATGTTGTTTTCGGGGAGGGTCGACTTTACGCTGACATCGAGACTGAGGATCTGTGCTTCATGTAACATTTCTGGACGCACATGTTAGACGGAGCTGCTCTTTCCCCTTGTCCTTCAGCACCACGGCTTTGGACAGCACCAGACGACCAGACCCTCCTTCACCTTGACCCTTAGGATAGCTGTTTACTTCACTTGACTTTATGGAAACATTTTGCACATTTTGCAAAGTAAATTTCCAAGTGTTCATCTTGGAGCGGAACCAACGGATACACCGCCACAAACGTTCCGGCAGGAGAAACTGTTCCAGTGTAAGTATCATGACATTTGACCGATATAAAAATTAAGGTGTTTGAAAGGATGCTTAGGTTAAAAAGGCTTTTTTTTTGTTCCCCAATGAGCCTGTCAGTCAACGGAATTTGTGTTAACTATTTGCTTCTTCTTTTTTATGGTCTGGAGAACAAATTTACTAAAAATAACAGAAAGGCTATGAGTACGTTAAACAGCCTGACAAAGAATCTTATGGAAACCTTTGTTTTTAAGAATGTAAAGTCCAGCGAAGGAATTTAAAGGTATTTTAATGGTTGCGCGGCACAGTTTTCCCCTCGGTGTTTTATATCTTTGTTTTAAGAAATTCAGTCTTAGACACACCTGCCTTGTCAATTTTACAGAGGTATATGTTTATGTTTTTAACTTCGGCCGGTAAGGTTGGCTTTTGTTGAATTCTATATATGTGCGCATTTAAGACCAATACAACGTCTACAGGTCTGTGCGCTGTCACTTAACATCAGATCTAACATGCACACTTAACTAGTGGATTTAATTTGTCATTCAAATGAAGGCGACAAACTAAAACGCTTTCAATCTGCCTTTAGTGTACAGTTTTAGGCGCCTGTTTGAGCGTGCGCTTCAGCGCTCCAGACTTCTGCGCGCTCACAGCTGCGTGTTGTGTGAGTGTTGTGGTTTGTCGGGTCGCGTCGTTTGGAATGTAGCCTACTGTATGTGGAGTAAAATCTAAATATTGATATAAAGAGATTTTTCATTTCGACATTACTTGGATGACGTTTTTAAGTCAAAAGGAGTTAATCTAAAATTCATTCATTGATTTCAATTTAGTTAGAAATATTTATAAATAAGCTGGCGTTAATTAAAAAATATTTACTAAAAAATATCACAGAAATATAGGTGTATGAAAACTTCGCCAATAATAACATGCTTTGTCCAAAACGTATGTGCTGAAATTTGTTTTAATGTGATTTATTTGTGCTCAAACAATAATCTTTGATAAAATTGTTATTTTTATTCTTCTTTTTATTTGGATAAATACACGTGACTTAGGATACACAACTAACGCGTANTTTGAAGAATGTTGATAACCAAACAACACTGAAGGCCATTGACTTCCATTGTATGGACACGAAAATCACTGAGACATTTCTCAAAATATTTTATTTTGTGTTTCACATAAGAGAAAGTCAAATACGGGTTTTGAGTGACAGTATGGTGCATATAATTGATGATGGAACTTAAAAAATCTAACCCTGATATTTCTTTCTAGGAACGTTGATATCCACATCATACATGTTGAACCTTTAGTTGTGACATTTACAAATTTTGTAAATTATAAAAATATGAACCGAAATGCAGATTGGTGTCATTGTCCAGCTCCAATTGACTTCAAGTTTTGTCACTAGAGTCAAGTCGACAATATTTACATTTACAATTAGTCATTTTGCAGACGTTTTTATCCAAAGCGACTTACAGAGAGTTCAGGGAGCAATAAAGCGATATGTCATACAGGAGCAATAATACAATAGGCGCTAATGCCAAGTTACTAGTTTCCACATAACCAAATTACTTTTAGGAGCCCTGACTGTATGTACTGTTAAAGATCATTTTTCAACTGTAAAATGACTAAATGGTCGATGATGTACAGAAATAGATAGCCTCATCCAGAAGGTGGAAATGACTGCCACCTTTTGCTGTTATGAGATTCGCTGCACAGTTGAGCAATCATGTGTGCCACCAACAATTGCCAGACACTCAGATTCTCACCACAGGGCCACAAGCGTGTGGATATGGCTGAACGCTCTGTCCCCAGAGGCTGAATAAACCAGATGGGGCTCTAAATGCAAAATTTCATTTTGTATCATTAGTAGGTTAGTTCACCCCTCATTGGCTCACCATCTGCCATCAAGTCAGGCTATTCATGCCTCCACTTACACTGCCGTTGAAACACAAGTTTGATCTTGAGCTTTGATACCTCTCAAAGACACCAACGTGTGGTTTCTGTGTGGTGTCACTGAGGTGGAATAGAATGATGTGGACTTTGTTATAAAGTCATTCTGCGAGAAATAAAGGGTGGGTGCTTCAGACTTACATCTGTTTAATGTCATTCATGAATTTAGTACAATAGTGGGTGGTTTCTAAATGAGACCCTACAGTGTGAACATGGTAATTTCGTGATTTAGAATAATAAGTACCTTGATGACATTCTGTTGCACAGAAGGACAGAATGTTCATTTTTGAGTAAACTCACTGTAAAAAATACAACTTCAAATTGTTCTCCTAACAAAGGTAATAAAGTAACTTAAACAAATATTTTTAGTAGAAGTAGAAGAATGTGTTATTTTGAATATACTGAACAGCCTAAATGTGGTACTAACAAAGATTCTTTTGTTGACTGTACTTAGATATGTAAGTGATTTTCCAATGCGCATCAAAAAGTTTGACCAATTTGCGAAACTGTGTTTTCTCAACAAACAATTCTAGCATTTGAAAGTTCCCAGCATGCATTGCAGCATTTTCAGTTCACTTGTTAAAATTATTAAAATGCTGTTTTACATATTAAAGTCATATAAAAACTTAAGAGTTGGGTTAACCAAGTCCATATGTCACGGTCCCACCGTCTTGTTTATGAAATTCTAGTCGTGTGGTGGGATCGGGGCAGAGTCCTTAGGTTATGTGTGGAGAGAAACATATTGTTGTCCGTTTGACAATAATATACGTTCTCTCCAGTGTCTTGTCATTGGCCCCATTCCTCTCGTTTCCTTGTTATCTTTCCCTAAGTGTTTGATTACCCACACCTGCCCTGTGTCGTTATCCCTCGTTTGTCTTCCCTATATATACCCTCTTGTTTCTTTGTCTTGTGCTCGTGTATTGCGTTCTGTACGTATCTCGTGTGTGTTTCATGCTTGTGTCTTCATGGATGTATCACCCTTGTCAAAGTAAGTCTAGTTTAGTGTTAGTCTATTGTAATCTTGTCCAGTGTTGTATTAGTCTGTTTATTTAGTTAGTGTATTCAGTCTTTGTTCCTGTGGTTCCCGTTCATCGTGTCTTGTTTTCCCAATCGTGGGTTTTTGTTTTGTTTATTATTTTGGAAAATAAACATCTGTTAACCCCTTCACCACCGGCTGCCTGCTATTGGGTTCTCTGCACCATTCTTGACACCATAGTTGAGTGAAATCATTAATTTGATTGTTGCTTATTTATTGTAAGTTCAACAACTTTTTTGTGATATTACT
This sequence comes from Triplophysa rosa, assembly GCF_024868665.1. Lineage (NCBI taxonomy): Eukaryota > Metazoa > Chordata > Actinopteri > Cypriniformes > Nemacheilidae > Triplophysa > Triplophysa rosa. The sequence goes on along the minus strand of NC_079909.1, from coordinate 3,291,988 downwards.
CAGTTAATTGAGTGAGGTGAACTATTTGGCCAAGAGTTGAGTAAACTGAAAAAAGCTGTCCAGAGAGTTTCCAGAAAATTAAGTTAAGTCAACATTTTATTTTTTTACAGTGATACCTTTAATTGTTGAGCGTGTCAAAAACCCAACAATCTCACAGGAATTTGTGGCTAATTCGTATGAAATCGTACAATCTTATTTGTACGTCTTAAAATGATTTGCTTTCACGCCAGTGATTTTAGGTTTAGGGGTGGGGTAGATGAAGAGGTTTCAGTATCGCTTTTTTCTAATTATCGCACCTTTTTGTACGATTAACATCACATGAATTCATATGAATTAGCTACCTTGTAAACTTCGATTTCCTGTGAGATCAGGTTGCAAAAACCCTATAGATATTTCTTCATACAATGACTCATGAATCCTTACTTAAATGTATCAAATGTCAATTTGTTTTAAAATTTAAAGGAGTCATAGGAGTCAACATCTTTGTTTGCACATAGTCCTAGCTATGCAAATAGGAGAATAAAATGGATTTGACCCAACACTCTCATAGCCAATCAGAAACATGGGATATTATACATTTATGATGAGGTCAAAAGAAAGAGCCAGTGTTAGTTATTTTAAGGGCAGAGCAATAAGGGTAGTATGTGTTTGTTTCGGTATCAATTTCAAATAGTGTTTCTCAGATTCGCTTACTGCACCTTTAAAATCTTTGGTTCAGAAAAAGAACAAAAATCATGTGGTTCTTAAAAGACAAGAACTATACAGAGAAATCAGTGTGACTTTTTAAACTGATAAGACATTGACAGGCTAATATAGCAATCATTATAGTTACCGTTCTTGGTGTGAATGGGCCTGAACTCTAGGGATTTCTGCTTCTGCGCTTTGGTTAAGATGAACTTGAAGATGCTGTCTACTGACCACTGCAATATGTCATCTTGGACATTGAAGATTACAGTAAACCATGATTTTTTTCAAAAGTGGTCTTAACATTTTATCCCCCTTGAGGTGACAAGCTGCATGTACGATAAAACATTGAGGTCACTGACATAAGAGTACATTCACTTCCTGAGTGCAGCTTTATAATTCAGATACATGTATTGCACCCTTAATTTTATGTTCATTTATCAATGAATTAATATGATCATTGATCTGAAGAGACATAAACCTAGACAGACATTCTTTAATCCCAACCTTCTGATTCATCTGTAGAATGTGTCAAAGGCAGATGACATGCACAACGTCAATGCTGGTGGTAAAACACAGTTTGGCCAGATTCTGTTTTGATTGTCACCTGTAATTGAAGATCCTCTTCCGAAGACCTCCATCTGAAAATGCAATAATATCTAATTACAGGCTACGAAATTACCTTTGTATAGAAGTTAACTCTTGTGCTTCTTTAGGTCTCCCCACAAGGGTATGTTATTTCAGGAGACAGTCAGCTAAAAAGATTATAAGACCAGTTTTCAATTTATCTCCCACCCCCAGACTCTTCTTATTGACTGACTTCCTTATCACTGTTTAGCAGAATCCACAGAATGACTGGCTTCGTCATCCCAATCTGACATTTTGGAAACCGCTAGTTTTCGTAGAGTAAATTAGTTCAGGCTATTTTGACCTAAAACACGTTTGCTGTTGTGTATTGGTAGCTGCAGTGAGTTTTAATCAGTAAGCCCAGTTTTAAATTAGATAATGAAAAATTAAAATGAAGATTACAAAAATGTAATCTGTTGGGTCACATTTGCACATTACTGTGTATATATGCAAGGAACAACATAAGAACAATGTGCACTTAATATACAATTAATTGTGATGGCTATTTGTACTTTATTATTATTAGGCATATACACCTATTTATTATCACATTTAATCAATGTAACATTGACATTTGATTGACTATGGTACAACTATGAGAAATTACACCAATGTTCGGTAACAATTAAACTTATTTATTATCCTATAACTTTAGTTATGATGTTGCCATGCAACGTAGCTTAATATATGTGCCATCACAGTTGTAGCTATCAGCATTATACAATGGCTCTTGACAGAGATACAGTTTTTTAAGATGGCACAATTACACAATTTTTTGAGAGATTTTTTACACAGCTCAGATTTAGCACATTTTAAATCAGATGAAAAAACTGTTTCCTTTTTCTTGGTTTGCATTAATTTCAGAACCAAATTCTTATGTAATTCAATGATTTGTAATAAAAAAAAGTTCCAGAAGAGGAGCCTAGCGTTGTTGCGCAATTATAATGGACAAATTACAAACAAAAAGTGAGGGGTCTTGTGTCATTTGATAAAACACACATGAACTCTTTCACACAGTACAACCGCAACGTCGGTTGAAAAAAACACAAAGCGTATAAAAAGCGTTGAGAAGAGTAGGCTTCAGTGTCTGGGATCTCAGTGGTGGAGATGTTGTTTTCGGGGAGGGTCGACTTTACGCTGACATCGAGACTGAGGATCTGTGCTTCATGTAACATTTCTGGACGCACATGTTAGACGGAGCTGCTCTTTCCCCTTGTCCTTCAGCACCACGGCTTTGGACAGCACCAGACGACCAGACCCTCCTTCACCTTGACCCTTAGGATAGCTGTTTACTTCACTTGACTTTATGGAAACATTTTGCACATTTTGCAAAGTAAATTTCCAAGTGTTCATCTTGGAGCGGAACCAACGGATACACCGCCACAAACGTTCCGGCAGGAGAAACTGTTCCAGTGTAAGTATCATGACATTTGACCGATATAAAAATTAAGGTGTTTGAAAGGATGCTTAGGTTAAAAAGGCTTTTTTTTTGTTCCCCAATGAGCCTGTCAGTCAACGGAATTTGTGTTAACTATTTGCTTCTTCTTTTTTATGGTCTGGAGAACAAATTTACTAAAAATAACAGAAAGGCTATGAGTACGTTAAACAGCCTGACAAAGAATCTTATGGAAACCTTTGTTTTTAAGAATGTAAAGTCCAGCGAAGGAATTTAAAGGTATTTTAATGGTTGCGCGGCACAGTTTTCCCCTCGGTGTTTTATATCTTTGTTTTAAGAAATTCAGTCTTAGACACACCTGCCTTGTCAATTTTACAGAGGTATATGTTTATGTTTTTAACTTCGGCCGGTAAGGTTGGCTTTTGTTGAATTCTATATATGTGCGCATTTAAGACCAATACAACGTCTACAGGTCTGTGCGCTGTCACTTAACATCAGATCTAACATGCACACTTAACTAGTGGATTTAATTTGTCATTCAAATGAAGGCGACAAACTAAAACGCTTTCAATCTGCCTTTAGTGTACAGTTTTAGGCGCCTGTTTGAGCGTGCGCTTCAGCGCTCCAGACTTCTGCGCGCTCACAGCTGCGTGTTGTGTGAGTGTTGTGGTTTGTCGGGTCGCGTCGTTTGGAATGTAGCCTACTGTATGTGGAGTAAAATCTAAATATTGATATAAAGAGATTTTTCATTTCGACATTACTTGGATGACGTTTTTAAGTCAAAAGGAGTTAATCTAAAATTCATTCATTGATTTCAATTTAGTTAGAAATATTTATAAATAAGCTGGCGTTAATTAAAAAATATTTACTAAAAAATATCACAGAAATATAGGTGTATGAAAACTTCGCCAATAATAACATGCTTTGTCCAAAACGTATGTGCTGAAATTTGTTTTAATGTGATTTATTTGTGCTCAAACAATAATCTTTGATAAAATTGTTATTTTTATTCTTCTTTTTATTTGGATAAATACACGTGACTTAGGATACACAACTAACGCGTATGTCTAAAGGAGTTTTTCTCTTTTTTGTTTTCCAGGTCAGTGTTTTTTGACTAATCTTTGGTTAACCGAACCGCGAAGCTGCTGTCTACGTGGACAGGTGCTGAACTCTTTCGTCCGACCGCAAGGACCAAACCCAGAGACATGACCACGAACGGCACGAAAGCCTCTGATGGACACGTTTTAACAGAGGTCAACGAAGCGCCCACTGCCAACGACAAACCAAAAACTCTGGTGGTTAAAGTTCAGAAGAAAATGGAACTTCCTGACAGAGAAACATGGCAGGGAAAATTTGACTTTCTTCTGTCTTGTGTTGGCTATGCTATTGGACTTGGCAATGTCTGGAGATTTCCTTATCTATGCGGGAAAAACGGAGGAGGTAAAGAAAAAAAGTCGCTGTTTTTTTCTATTTTTCCCACGAGAAACAAAGGATTTAAACAATCTCTAAATGAACGAAAGTCTCTCCGCTGATTTGCACGTATATGTATATCTGGTCCGGTTACGCACTGCGCAGTCATTGGAAAATCACCCTACCCGTGGATTTTAAAAAACATATTTTAATGTCTCGTGTTTCACTTGTATTCCTCTTCTATCTGTTTAGGGGCATTCTTGATTCCTTACTTTCTGACCCTTATATTTGCCGGGGTCCCGTTGTTTCTTCTGGAAACGTCCCTCGGTCAATACACGTCCGTTGGTGGTCTTGGAGTGTGGAAACTGGCCCCTATGTTTAAAGGTAATCGTGAAAAAATGGATCCCATCCAAATTTATTTGATTTATTGTTCTTTTTGACTGGGGAAATTAAATTATAGTGCCCCTGAAAATGATTTCGTGTGAGCTAAATCAATTGTCATTCCATCCAACCAAGCTTACACATAAAATATGGAGTCATTGAAGTGTGCATACTTCTGTCATTTTCATAGGTGTTGGTCTGGCGGCAGCAGTACTGTCTTTCTGGCTTAACATTTACTACATTGTCATCATTTCTTGGGCTATTTACTATCTCTATAACTCATTCACCACAGTAAGTGAACGTTTTCCTCTTTAATTCTCAAAATCTTTATATGGGCATAACCAGACAAAGGGAAAACTGCATAAAACACTGCTGTCCTGTTTTAGGAGCTCCCCTGGAAATCGTGTGACAACCCATGGAATACAGACAAATGTTTCTCAAACTACAGCATGGCAAACACTGCCAATATGACAAGCGCCGTCACAGAGTTTTGGGAGTAAGGGCATCTATTTTTGAAACACTTCTGAATTTCGTATTCCAGCAAGATACAGGCACTGCCTTTTGTCCTAGGCTGTGTAAAAGGGCCACTGTTGTCTCACAAAAATGCCGCTATTGTGCATTTTTGGCAAACAACCCCAGTTGAATGATTTGCATGAGCAATTAGATGAGCTCTATTCGAAACGTTTGTGCGATACGTGGTCTGAAAGTTATACATTCTGGACCTACATTCTTGATTAATTTGTATTTCCCCATTTTCTTCCCTCAGACGTAATATGCATCAACTGACCGACGGTTTGGAAAAGCCAGGAGAGATAAGACTGCCACTGGCAATAACATTGGCTATCGCCTGGGTTCTGGTCTATTTTTGTATCTGGAAGGGTGTAGGCTGGACTGGAAAGGTAAGAATGTGGAAAAAGCTCTTGCTATGCTCTCACAATGAGCATATTTCTCCATTTCAAATATGTATTCTCAAAAAGATCATGTTAAACAAAGCACTTCTTTTCTTTCAACATCAGTACTATCCAAAAATATCAGCCAAAACTAAAACTGTTCATGTTTCTTTCAGGTGGTATATTTCTCGGCCACATACCCATACGTCATGCTTTTTATTCTGTTCATCCGTGGAGTGACACTGCCGGGAGCGAAAGAGGGCATTTTGTTCTATATCACGCCTGAGTTCAGCAAGCTAAAAGAATCAGAGGTAGAGCGCTTTGTAATTACCATACGGTAATAGACGTGTGTTCACAGGCGTGTAATTTGGTGAATTTCTACCATGTCTCCGTATCTCTTCTCGTAGGTGTGGCTTGACGCAGCCACTCAAATCTTCTTCTCGTATGGTCTGGGCCTGGGCTCTCTCATCGCCCTTGGGAGCTACAACACTTTCAACAATAACGTTTACAAGTATGCAGCAATTGTAAGATTTAAGAGGCATTCGAATGATATTTTGTCATTTTGTACATACTTGAGTAAACAGCCAAGCCTGAAGACCAATATATAATTCTGGGGATTTTGCCAAACATTGCCAGCCTGATCTCAAAGGAATTTGTAACTGTTTTACAAGGTGGCTCACGTATAGATTTCTACTACGGTATATGCATTCTACAAAAGCGTACGGTCATGAATAAACTGCACAAGCATGATCCATGAATCTAACTACCACAAACGAATAGCAAGATTTCATACAAATTAGCCGCCTTGTAAAATACTTATACATTTCCATTAGATTTCTAAGCAAAGTTCAAACAAAATGGTTCCTCGATGATTAATAACCAAACAATGGCACGCTTTCGTCTGTTTCTCAGAGACTCCATCATCGTCTGCTGCATCAATTCCTTCACCAGTATGTTCGCCGGATTCGTCATTTTCTCAATCGTGGGCTTCATGGCCCACATCACAAAACGGCCCATAGCAGACGTGGCTGCCTCAGGTAATTATGATGGAAATCAGTGTAATCATAATAGATCTGCTATAAACTGATTGAAAACATTTCGTAATTAAAAGTATCGCAATATTTTGGCGTGTAGATTTATTTAGTAACCATCATGAGCAGACTTGGGTTTCACTGTATAGATTTCTTTGAGTAAATCAAGTTTTTATATATTCCCAGGTCCAGGGCTGGCGTTCTTGGCGTACCCAGAAGCAGTAACCCAGTTGCCCATCTCACCACTTTGGGCAATTCTGTTTTTCTCAATGTTGCTTATGCTTGGCATTGACAGTCAGGTAAAGCACATGAGGGTGAAACTGGTTTAAAAGACATCCGTTTCCTTTCAAGTTTCAAAAGGAACCACAAAATACTTAGCATCTCTTGCTAAAATACCCCTTTATAAATAAAATGTATGAAACCTTTATAAATATCTAAAATACATTTCTGATCAAACATAAAGGGCCAACTTGAAAGATTTACTCCAAATATTCCACACTTTTAAAAACTGATAGGAAACTTTTCCAATTGATATCACCTTCACAAATGACTAATTTTAACATATCAAACGTTTTTTACTGAATCCAAATGTTTTAGTTAGTTGCTACCAAATGCAGCACTGTCTGTAAATGAAACACATGTTTCAGAATAAATTCTCAACAGATTTTGGTTTCTTTGTAGTTCTGTACTGTGGAAGGCTTTATCACAGCTCTGGTGGATGAGTTCCCCCGCTTGCTGCGAGGAAGACGAGAGATCTTTATCGCCGTTGTCTGCTTCGTGTCATATATTATTGGCCTGTCAAACATCACACAGGTAAATTCACCTCATTTTCCCTGTTACATCACTACAGATTTGCTCTCGTGTTTCATATGGACCTCTGAAATTAGTAGGAGGATGACCACAATGATCCTCTCAAACTGTACAGAGGATATAGATATACCAAAAACACACGAAAAGGCCGGATAAAAACTCTTACTTTCATTAGGATTTGATGTTCGAGTGTTCCTGAGTTATATAATGACTTGGAAGTATATCACCTGTTATATATGTAGACTATATAAACTGTTACATAAAAGCTGTTAAAAGACCTATTTTATGTCTTGCTTGGCATACGTTTTACTGGCATACAATGTACAATGTGCAGAACATTTTACTGCATTTACCAATTAGCATGCTAAGCTAGTTAGCATGTTAACATTAAACCAGCAAAGACTTAACTACTGACTATTGATATTAACAAGGCAAACAATGCGTCCCAATGTGAAGGCTGAACACTTCAAAGGTCACATTTGAAGGCTGCACACGTCATTCAGGTTGATTATTTAAGGATAAGCAACCGTTACATTTCAAGGCAAGAAAAAAAAAACATCTTTGAGGAATAAATGTTATTTTTATAATGTTCTTAAAAGAAATAAGACAGCCATTATCAACCATTATCAATTTTTGCACATAGCAGTGGCCAGAGCAATCTGGAAAAAAATGTGTTTACTTTAGTGCAATTAGAGCTTGAGGAGGACCATTTAGGGTATAGTTGATGTCAGGTTTAATTGTGGGTCAGAAACATTGTTTTATTGTGGCCTTAGCAAGTAATTTCACAAGAATATCCGTCTTCAATCATGCATCTCCCGCATCTTTACATTACCTACATTACAGCTTTCTATGATAGTCTAAATAAATCAAATATGTCAATAATCTTGAGAATTCTTTTATCTCCAGGGTGGCCTGTATGTCTTCAAACTGTTTGACTACTACTCTGCTAGTGGAATGTGTCTACTGTTCCTGGTGTTCTTTGAATGCATCTCCATATCATGGTTCTATGGTAAATATTGCTTTTTTGTGTGTTATTATTTGCAAACTTTGTCAGATGGCTGAATTATTTTTTTTCAAGCAGATATTATGTAGTGGAATAGCTGACATCAAATTTCAAGTAATTTCAGCAATATATCATAAATCATCAAAAACCATTTGAAATTGCGCTTCCAATCCTTGAAAAATCACAATACATGCAGTTCGTGATAGTTTAGGAGGCTCATGTGGTAATTTGTGTTTTTTTAACTTTTGTTATTTTACCACAGTAAAACACACAACTAAAATAGTGACCGGTTACACTGTAAAAAATACCCGTAAAAAAACGGTAACGCCCCAAAAAAATTTGGACCCCAGAAAATCGTAAAAAAATAATTGGGATGAAATGAAATTACATTTTTTTATTATTATTTTTACACCCAACATGCTTGCAGTCTATTTCTATAATTTGACATTTTTACCACACTTAAAAAATATGTGAAAATTCTGTCAAATAAAACAGAAAAGTAGACATGTTCTAACTGCCCTGTTATACAGTCGATGTTTACTCTTACAATGTTATTTATGAAATTGTATGCATTTAGCAGACATTTTTATTCAAAGCAGATTTTTATCCAAATAATAAAGTGATTTATCATATTTAGCTTATATGTTTTCTAATAAGCCATTCATTTGCTTTTCCATTCCCATCCAGACGTAACGCGTAACGCATGCTAATTATTATCAAAGATCTTTATAATTCATGCTAATCTCACTGCCACAGTCATTTCATTTGAATGAATCTGAACCTGTAGAATCTTAATTGTTCTGCATGGCAGGCTTGATTATGCAAACTACTGCACAATTCTCTATTGCATTTATCAAGAGGGCGCACATAACAATCCTCCGCCCAACAATAACGCCCTAATTCACTGTTACACATTGACATTCTGTGTCCTCCCTGCAGGCGTCAATAAGTTCTACGGCAATATCGAGGAGATGATCGGCTACAAGCCCTGCATCTGGTGGAAACTCTGTTGGGTTGTGTTTACCCCTTTGATTGTGGCGGTGAGTAGTTTTTCAATGTGTCTTTGAAGCAATTCTAAAATGGTTGAAGACAACACATTTATAACAAATTGCTTGTTCTTTCTGCCATAGGGCGTCTTTCTCTTCAGTGCCATTCAAATGGTCCCGCTAAAATTGAATAATTACGTGTTCCCAAAGTGGGGACAGGGTGTAGGGTGGTGCATGGCCCTATCATCCATGGTTCTGATCCCAGGATACATGGGCTACATGTTCCTCACTCTGAAGGGCTCGTATAAAGAGGTAATGTTGCCGTTTTAAAGCTTGCGATATTCTCTCAGCCACAGGTGCATCTGTCAGGGAACATGAAAGTCGCAGTAATTGATTTAGATGGCATGCATTATTAATGCTGATGTTTCAGCATGGGGTGAAGCATGCACTGTTCCCATTTCGTGGCTATTGGGTTCATTCTAATTGCACCAATTAGTCTCCGGTTCTTGCCATTTGAGCGTGCGATCAGTGACTTGGACTGATCGTACAAATGAGAAGAATAGGAGTTTGGGCTAAAGCTGTTTTTCACAGCATGAAGCTTACCTCTATCTCTAAATCAGGTTTCTGGAGCTAGTAATTAAGAACAAAGATCTCCAATCTCGATTCGACGCGAACATCGCGATTGTAGCTCGTAACAATCCCAAATCACTTGAATCAGCATTTCTCACCACAGGGAAGCGAAAGTTTGAATTCGATTTTTCTAATTGTACCAATCAAGGTCATGATTCGTACTTTCATAGTTGCGTTTGCACTTTCCTGATATGGCAGCTGATGATTTTCCAACCCTCCCTTTTCAGCGCCTTCGGATAATGATCCAACCCACATCGATGGTTCGAACTCAAGAGAACGGACCCGAACAACAAGCTGAAAACCCCACCCCGGCCAACGACGAGGCCTACATCTAACCCCTCATCTCCTCCATCCCTAAAGGTCAACTTTCAGAGCGAGAACACAAGCGTAATCACGGTTGAACACAACCAAGGACTTCCATGTCTAAAATATTATCACCTACCTCCAAGGGAAAACCAACCTGATTACAGTTTGAGGTTTTTTGGAACATACATATGGTCCGAAAAATCTATCCAATCTATGTTTTAGGGTTAATCTGTTTTTATATGCAAGATATTACTCACACAAAAAGGCGTATAACCACAGGATTACTTAATTTAAACAATAATTCCAAAATTGGCACCCCAATGTAATTCCAACACCACTGTGTTAATTTAATATTACATGTAATTAATGTATTAAAATATAAAAATACAATTGTATCTTAGAATCAAATTGTATTTAATTGTATCTGAAAAAAATAAATATAAATATAAAAACAGGGAGAGAGAGACTATGGGAGGGTGCAACAGAGCAAGATTAAGACCTTGTGACTACGTCAATATTATGTAGCCAGACCACATGTTTGGAAAATCTTCAGTATCAAAGAACCCTTCCCCTTTTAGCCTTTGGGCAAAACCTGAAAAGCACAAAACCAGTATGGATTTGAGTTTACAAACGCTCCAGGCAGCGATGAATTACCAGCCACAGGGGCAAATTGACACAAAAAAGACTGTTATTTTTTCCTTCATTTTCTAAGACGAAAAAGAACTTTGTATGCGTTTTTTAGGATTATTTTAGTACATGTTTTCTATGTAAGAGTAAGAAGGACCAAATTCATGTTTTTGCGCAAGTATGCTACTGACAGATCTGAAATACTGTTTTTTTCCTTGTTTTTGTCGCACCGCATCACACAAAGCACAGGGTACAAAAAGTCATTTTTGGGGCAGATGTACCCCGTCGAACCACTGCTAACCCTGCTCACCACATCTGCATGCCACTCCTCAGGAAAAATGGCGAAAGTGACCAAAATTTACTCTCCTGGATGAAAAAAAGCTTATAGCTGTGAGCAGCCATCAGCAAATAATCAGTGCAGAGCAGAAGCTATAGTCTGTTGCCATGGTTTCTAGGGTCATTTTGTCAGACGTCATTGACGAACCAGCACTCTGTGTCAAAAATTGACAAGCCGTTGTTTTGAATGAACAAAAAAAAACATAATGGAATATATATTCTTTTTTTAATACACTATAAATATTTACAATAAATAGTTTTAATGGATATATATATCAATGGATGAAACAGAGAGAGTTGACTGTTTTATTTCCACGTTTTTTTTTATAATCCACTGGTGAAAAGCGCAATGCTTTAAGTTCACAAGCCACAAAGGTGAATCTGAAGAAAAGACCACGGTTAGTTTGCTTCTATGGCAGCTATATGTGACAGGGATATGGGTCAATTTGTCAGTTTATTCTCTGCAAGGCGTTTGATGAAAATGTGCAATCACTAAGCGTTTTCGTGAAATTGTACAAATTTAACATCGGATTTCTCTCTGAAACAATGTTGTAAAACTGTACCGTGTAAAAGTATCTGTGAATGTCCGTTTTGAGGTTTTTGTCTTGTTGAACAACCTTATATTATTTGCTGTTTACTGCAATAATGCATCCATCTCAGAAGCTAAAGCACATATCTTTCTGAAATGTAAAAAAAGAGTAGTATTAATAACAAATGAATAACAATAATGAAAGATTATAAGAGAATAGATCATATGTCTAGTTGAAGAAGATACTGTATTGTTTTGTAAATTTCTAACTGTTTGGGCCTAATGTAAAATATTCTATGTAAAAAATATATAATAAATGTCTTTAGATGGTGTTATATTAAAGCATGATTGCCATATGTTATCTGATAAAAAAATAAAGTATTATAGATTATAATGTGTGTTTTAATGTCTTGTTTGCTTTATATTCAATAATCATTTGTCCTCCAAATACATCTGGAAATAATTGGCATTTTCTTATCTTTTCAGCACTTAGACATTTTACAAATGATTATAAAATGTGCAATTGGAACAGTTTTAATTACAATATTTTCCACTTTTGACATTAAAATATCTAAAATGATATAACATGCATTATTTAAATATATGTATAAATTATAAAGACATTCATAATATGGGTCTACTAAGAAGAAAGCTTTAATTGTTAAAATAATTTATTTATTGATATATGATTAAATTGGTAAATTAAAATATGAATGAAAGTGGTAATTTATTCTAATAAACAGACTATTGTTATTGGGTAAAATGATTAATATTATTAATAAGTATTATCTATTTTCAAACTGTGTATTGTTTTTTAAATGGTAAATGATTTGCCTGTAATTCACAGTTTGAGAGATGACATAAAGTAAACATGCTCATAATGGTCTCTTTAGACCTGTTGCTGGATTAATAGATTCTCTGATGGATTCTGTCCGGATTATATTTAATATTCTTCTTAAAAAAAAGGAATCCTTTTATATTCCCAGTGGAACATCATCATTAGGCTAGTTATGACTGTCAATTCCGTATATTAAATAAAGACATTCCTCCGTTTTTAATATTGAACTCATTCAGTCCATGTGATCCAACATAGTGGTTCCATATTGTGACATTCCCTGTGGACCACATTTCCTACCACTGTGATATAATGCATGAGGATCCAATTGGAATGTCAAATGTAATCTGGGTGGGGGGTTGGTCAGAGACGAGACATTTGGAAAAGGCTTGAATGTCAGAGTCTCTCGCTACTCTTCACTGCTGGACCAATGACAGATGTGCGGTAACGGAATTTACTTCAGGCAATGTACAAAGTGTAAATGTGAATTTGTTTCACGTGAGTTTAGGCCTAGAAGCTGATCAACCCAGAATTTAACATTATATATATTTTTTTAATCAAACATTTTTCAAGGGCTTTAGAATATATAACTACATCCACATACAGTCTCTTATAGACTAGCCTGCACTATTTTTTCTAACAATGTCTGTCACTTATGTACCACGTTTATTTTATGACATATTTTGACTATGCAAAATAGAGCCATATTTTAAACAATAATGCTGAAGGCTACTGGCAGTCCTGTCTGTTGTGTAGATAATAAACACACACGCACACACACACACACACACACTGGGCATGTGCTCTTATCAGAACGTTGCACATGTCGCTATTCATTCCAGGCTATTCATTCTTAGCTAAGACATTTATTCAAATAATGTCAATTGTATCTTGATGTTACACACATTTCGAGTAAAAACAGATTTATTTGAAATCTGTACGACTGACAACTGCTGAATATCTCATCTGCTATTTTCTCTGTCAGTCCTGCTAACACATTTAAACATTTAGCGATGAAAGCACACAGGCCGTATGAGGAAAAACAGAAGAGAATTTGATTTCTATCATGCTGACTCTGCTGTGTCATTCAGACACAAATCTATGTTGTCTGCTTTATTTAGCACGTCACATTTGCTGCAAACGTGCCTTTTTTATGAATTAGCATTTTGAATGAGTCTGTCATTTGGTTTCAGCGAGGGTCTTTGTATCAGCTGTTATGGTTCCCAGTCATTACAGGTTTTTAATTTCCTTTCACTTGACAAATCTCCACCGCTGTCTTTCACAGTCAATGTTGTAAAACTAGATTGAAATAATCTCTTTATTCTTTGCCGGCTATGGACCAATATTAGTGCTATTAGTGTCTCTGTCATTGCAGATTGTTGTGTTTCAGACCAATTTCGTCTGTATTTATTAGTTTTTCCTTGTATCCATGTATCAAGTCTTTGTCAGTTTTCAGTCTCAGAAAAAGACAGTTCATGGGTTCTATACTTTTTGTCAAACAAAAAGATGTGCATGTGCATCCCATACAGTATATGCGCTCTCTATATGTTCTTGTTTAAGATACGTACTGAGGGAGGGAAAGGGTTTTTTTGATAAATTGATAGTCATGTAGGCACTCATGCATGCTTTTAGAGATTCAGGTTTCCGGTTTGTTGCTCACATATTGTTCTGTTTTTACAGACAATTACCTCACAGTCTGATGGCAGCAAAGGCAATGATGGCTGAACCCTGTGTTTACCGTGGCAGGTGGCTACAAGGTTTCTTTCCCCTTTTTGTTTAGAGAAGAAACTTAAAAACTTGTTTTAGTGTAATAAGCAAAATTGGCACATAACGGTATAAGAGAGTAAAGGCTGTAACGGTTTGTCTTCTGTGGAACGCAAAAGGTGAAATTACACCCAGTATTTCCATGTGATGAAAAGGACTGGTTTTCAAGGTTCAAAATGCAAAAGCTAAAAAAAAAACTGAAATAAATACACCAATATAAAATTGTGATAAATGTGGTTAATATGGACCATGTGGAATATAGCCCAATATTGTTATTCAGGATTTATTTTGCATTGACACGACCGCTTTCACCTAAAAACTGAAAACCTTGGGGCCTTAAAAACGTGTTTCAAATTGCTAGTTTTTGAAAACGATACCATTATCACCAGTACTATTTTGTGTCAACGACAAAAAACTGAATTTGTAAAAATATGTTGTTTACATGTTGGCATGGGATGCTGGTGTGCTCAAGTCTTACAACTGCCCCATATAACATCACAGTACAGAAACTATAGGGTTACAACAGTAGGTAGATATTTGTAAACAGTGTTGCTTGGTTTGTAGCATGCGAAATTTACCATGATTTATGGTTTTAAAATGAATAATGTAATTAAACAGACATCAATATAAACATCTATCTGTGCTGGGATCATAGCCGGTTTGTTGCTGGTCCAATATGGTTTACCAGCCAGGTATTCTTACTGCCCAGCGGGTCAACCAGCCATTAACCAGCTTACCAGCTAGAAAATCTCCTGCCATAATACCTGCCTCACTGATGAATTCATCATTTTACACTAAAAAAAGGTGCTTAAAAAGGTTCTTCGATTCCATAGAAGACCCTTTTGGTTCCATAAAGAACCTTTAACATCTGAAGAACCAAAGAAAAGGTTTTTTGTGGCGAAAAAAGGTTCAAAAGGTAAGAAAGAGATGGTTCTTTAAAGCACCTTTGACAGAATGGTTCTTTGAGGAACCAAAAATGCATCTTATATGGCATCGCTGTGAAGAACCTTTCAAGCACCTTTATTTTTAAGAGTGTAGGAATAAAACATGCTATCTCTAATCATCTGTCAGTTTCAAACTTTAATCCTAAAGTCAAAACTCAAATGTCAAATTTACAGTTGACAGACAGCGTGCTTCATTCTTGCTGTTTTGCTTGCACAAAAACTGAACACATGATTTCCCCTTATTTCGTGTTTGCTATAATAATAAAATAAGAACATCGTACTTAATTAATATCCAAAGTAGCTTATTTATGGGTACATTGCAATTACAAAAATGTAGTGTGTGTTCACGCTAAGACTGATGCATAGCAAACTGCAGGTCATGCATACCATGTAATATTAAAATAGTTACCCCTTAGTTTTAAAGGTTTTTTTAATTTTCTGACTTCTTCCCCTAACTTTGCATATTGTTGCCCTTTACCTACAGATATGTACTGTAGACGAACATTATTGTTACATATAGTTACACTGTAAATTCTGTTTAACTATGCAGTACATTGCAGGCCGTAATCTAAAGTGTTACCAATATTTCTCCTGTTCTTATTTTGTTTATCTATCGTCTGCCTAAACATAACTCTCTGTTATTTGATGAACTTACAGAACTACTTGCATCTGTTAACTCTCTCTGTGCATCTATGATTTTTATTGGAGATATTAAAATCCATGTTGATAATCGTAATTGCAATCATACTGTGAATTTCATGGAGACAGTAGACTGTTTCAACTTGATTCAACATGTCAACTTTCCCACTCATAGCAAAGGTCATACATTGGACTTGGTGTGAACGGCTGGTGCTGCTATTAATCAGTTTGAGGGCAAAGATTTATGCATTAGTGACCATAAGCTGTTGAGCTTTAATCTTTCTGTTCCCTCTCGAAAATCACAAAAAAGGTTATTATTTTTAGAAATCTTAAAAATATTGATCTCAATCAGTTTTCAAGTATAATCAATGATATTCCCACAATTAACAACTTTATCATCAACTTTAGATTTGCTGACCCCTAGAAAAGAACGTGTTGTCTTACTCACAAGATCATCACCTTGGTATACTTCTGAGCAAAGGACTTTCAAAGCTAAAAACAGGCAGCTTGAATGGCAATATAAAAAATCAGGTCTTACTGTCCATAAACTCATGTATGACGAGCACCAAATTCAGTACTTTGAAGCCTTAAATCAGCAAGAACTGAATACTATTCACAAGTCATTAATGAGGGCCCTGCAAATCTCAACAAGATGTTTAAGGTAATAACTACTTTAACCTACCAATTCATCTATATGTTCTACTGTACAGCAATGTAACAAGTTTTTGATCTATCAATCCATTAGTTCTGCTTCCCTGTGTGTTTTCCTCCTAATTCATTCTCTAGTTTCACAATGGTTACTACTGACTATGTTTTTAAACTAATTATAACAATGAATTCATCTACATGTATTTTTGGATCCTATACCAACTTTTGTTCTTAAAGAGAGTCTGTCATCTATCAGTCCCCTCATTTTGAACATTGTAAACACCTCCCTTATTACTGGATCTGTCCCCCAAGCCCTCAAGGTTGCTGCCATCACACCAGTCCTTAAAAAGTCTGGGTGTGATACCTCTGACCCCTCAAACTATAGGCCCATATCTAATCTTCCCTTTTTGGCAAAGGTTCTGGAACGTGTGGTTGTGTCACAACTTCATTCTCACTTGTTCTTGAACATGCTTTTAGAACCTTTTCAATCTGGGTTTGTATCAGGCATAGTACTGAGACTAATTTGTTTTGAGTTATGAACCTTTACGATCTTGGTACTTTTAGATTTGAGCGCAGCGTTGTTACGGTGTGTCACTCAATATTAATTGATAGAATGGAGACCTGGCTTGGTATCTCTGGTACAGTGCTGGAGTGGTTCAAATCTCACTTTACTGATCGTTCCTGGTTTGTAGTTTTAGGTAACTGCAGATCTGAGATAGGACAGGTCTGTTATGGTGTTCCTCAGGGGTCTGTTCTAGACCCTATACTCTTTAGTATTTACATGCTTCATCTTGGGCAGATTATTAGGAAGCATGGTATAGGGTTTCACTTTTATACCGATGACACCCAGATCTACATTAGCACACAAACTAATGTAACAGGTATCTTGGCAAAACTTTCTGAATGTTTGCAGGAAATTAAACTATGGATGTGCCACAATTTTCTCAGATTGAATGGTACGAAATCAGAGGTCCTTCTTGTTGGCACTACAGCAGCTGTCTGTGATGGTGGAGATTTCAAATTGAATTTTGATAATTCCATAATATTTACATCCTCCCAAGTTCAAATTCTTGGTGTTCTTTTTGATTCTCATTTGACACTTGATGCACATATTAAGAGCATTTCAAAATCTGCATTCTTTCATTTTAGGAATATTGCCAGGATTAGGCTTTTTCTCTCGCAGCCCGATGCAGAGAGGCTTGTACATGCGTTCCTTACATCTAGGGCTGATTATTGTAATGCCCTTTATATTGGCCTACCTGCAAAATCTATTTTAAAATAGATCAAAATTTTTATTATTATTCTTGTCTTGATGTTTTGTTGTTGTATTTCTTAATAATGGATTTATTTACTTGTTGTAGCACTTTGGGTGCAAGAAAAGTGCATTATAAATCAAATTGATTATTATTAATGTATTTGATTTTATTCGACTCAGTTATTCGACTCACACACAGATCAGGAGATTATAAAGTTGCTGTTACCTACATTTTTGTGATGTCACTGGTCTGTCTTTGGTCAATTAATACAGACTCCCATAGTGATCTCAAAAACAAGACGTCTCTCAGACAAATCACAGCACAATAAAAAGTAAATACCTTACGTTAAACATGAAGTTAATAGAGCCGAAGCTTACCAAGCCAAAGTTCTGAAGCTTACCAAGGAACAAAAGAAACACATTTTCTGAAAAACATGTTGATTCATTACCTTTATGCAGGATGTAATCTCTGAAGTAGTAACTGCATGGTACACCTTTGTTCTTTGTTCATACCTTTGTATGAAGTATGACCTCAAGTTCATAGCATCAGTTGTAACACCTCCCAAGGAGATCTGATAACCATTATGATTTGGAGACTGTTCTACATGCTTTTATTTCTATAAGCCAAGGTTGGTTTATTGCAAGGGTGTAGGTGAATCTCTGGTTGCTCGCCTTCAAAATGCTGCAGCAAGACTTTTAACAAATACATAAAATCCATAAACACATTAACTAAAAGTAAGCATGTATCAACTGCATTCTTTAATAGTGCAGGCATCTAAATGAATACATGTAATCGAATACTTGTAACTCTTGGTGATCAGTTATACAAACACTTAAGAGTAAGTTATTATTTACGATAACATTGTTGTATATTGTATACACTGTAAACCCGGATAAGTTGAGTGCACTTCAACATTTTGAGGAAACCGATTGCCTTAAAAAATTAAGTAATGTGTATTTGATATTTGAGTAAAGTGAACTTAAAATGTTCAGCTCATCCAACATATAAAAGGGCATTGCACTAAAATAAAGTAGACTGAACTTAAAATAATTAGTAACATCAACTGCTTTGTCGAACTGTGAAATGTAATAAGTTGACTTGAAATGAGGAAACCGATTGCACAAATTTTTAAAGTAGTGTTTTCATTTTAAGTTAATTGAACTCAATAATAATTGTTGTCTGAACTTAAAGATCAAGTATCATTAAGTACTGCTGACTCAAAATCGTTACTTAAATTAATTTATTATAATAGTGTTCACTTTACTAAAGAAATATTAGCAAGTGATTAAACTACCATTATGGTGATCAGTGTTTGCTTTAGTTGGGCTCTTGACTCTTGGCTTCTGTTAAGTTAATTTCTCTGTCAGTGCTTGTATGTGTTTCAGAAATAACACTTGCAAATTGATTAAAAAGAGATCTTTAAAAGGTCAGTTTGGAGTAGATTTCATAATAGGTGTCAATTTTTAATAATGTACAGAAGCTGTTGTAAACACGAATGAGTTCCAGCCTTTTCTTACTGATGAGAATGTTTCAGTTCATAAATGCACAAGGATTGTGTCAAAATAAAGAATGTTTTACTGACACACTTAGACATCAACACTCATCATACAAACCTCAACAATGGTGACAATCATCAAACAAATTCAGATAAACAGATCATCTGCAATGCATGCTGGGAATCATGAATGAGTTTTGTACTATGATGTTACCCAGCATGCATTGCAGCATGAAGTTTTATTTTGTTGATAGTCACCATTGTTGAGTTTCATACACTGATTATACATGTCTAATTTATTTATTAGTTAAAAGGTTTGTTCGCATATTTAATTAGTCTCTGAGGATATGACAGTCATAACACTAATCTGTAATATCAAAGCACTTCACAAAGTAATAACAAACACCGCTCTTAATCGGTGATTCATAACGATTAAATCACCAATTGAAAACAGCTACCAGATTTCTTAGCTTTTTACCCCAAACAAACGGGTTTCAACACATTGTTTCAGCGGGTAAAGAGAACCTAAGCAAATGTCTAGTAGTGAAACACAATAGTCAAGAGCCCAACTAAAGCAAACACTGATCACAATAATGGTAGTCTGGGAAAATTTGAAGTTTTTTAAAAATTTAATTCAATGGTTGCTTGCTATCTGGGACACTTTAAAGTTTTAAGTTAACAGAACTATTTCAGTTTTGAGTACAGTTAACTCATTTTTAATGAGTAGATTGTACTATTCGTGAATACAATGTGCTCAAAAGAACGTCTTGAACATTTCCAGTAATTTTACTTAGTTTTTGTTAGTTATATTAACTAAACATTTTAACAACAATTAACAATGTCTAGTAAAATCAACATTTTGGCCAAATTTAAGTAAACATGCCAGCACTTTTCAAGTAAGGTATACTATTTGATTTTGGCAGAGCAAGTCTGTCAATTAGGATTGAGTTTCAGTTTAAAGAGAAAACAACAGCCACAACTCACACAAGCGTCAGCAGATCCTACAGTGCTTGACTTGAAGTCTACAGTAAAAAGATTACAGATGTCATTAATGAATAAATTTCAGCCCCATTGGGAGATTTTTGAGGGCATATTATAAATTGATAACGCCGTGGAGTTTATAATGGCTCAATCGTTTTCATTTAGACTGGTACCAAATGCTTGACGATAGGGCAAAATACTACAGAATTGTCCCGGAGGGCATGAGCACAGCCTCTGCCTGCCTAAGCATTTGTGAAAGAGAGTGATGGCGTCTCTTTCTGCTGCACACACACTGTGAGGCTCAGCCATGCTACATTAGTCACATCATATATAAGGAGTTCATAATAGAGCATGTAAGAGAACTTCTCCATTTGTCATACATTGTATCGCTGATGGAGGTGGGACAAGATTTAATTTAGAACAAAATGCTCACTTTCAAAAGTATAAAAGAGGATGTCGTTTTATGAATTTATCAAAAACATCCTTATGGGAATAGAGAGTTCCATGCAATTACAAAAAAGGGGGACTGGAGACTCAAGACAGATGCAAAATAGTACTATATTAAATTTCTTATGTTATTATATTATAATTAAAAAACAGTTAATGCATTGCTTTTGATGGGTAATAAGACCTATAAAAAGCATCTGTCTTTAAAGCTTTGAGACTGTTTTTAATTGCAAACATAACATATTCCTAAAACAAATGTGGAGGTATGCTACATTTGAACATTTCAAAATAATGTCAGTTAATAGTCAAAGTGTTTCTGCATTTAGTGAAAATGCTGTCGTCTGTAAATATAGCCAACAAAAAAAACACTTGCCAATTGTTTAGGCTGGGTGAAAGGGATAATGTTTAATTTAATGTTATTGACATTTGCATGATATTTTTGGACTCTTTCGTAAAAATAACAGAATAGAAAAGTTTCTTCTAAGTGAATGCAAATGGCCTTGGTGTGTTGAAATGACAAACATTACAGGAGAAAGACATTTCTGATGTTATCACCATTTTATTGGTGTCGTTCAATGACAGCTATCCATCATCTGTGAAGCTGATTATAAATATTTAATAAATCCATGTAAATGGAAATAAGATCGTAAAAAATATTTTTTTTACTTTCACTACATGATTTGATGATTAGCCATCCATGCAAATGTCTTGTTACCTCTTCAAGGGCTTTTCAC
This sequence comes from Triplophysa rosa, assembly GCF_024868665.1. Classification (NCBI taxonomy): domain Eukaryota; kingdom Metazoa; phylum Chordata; class Actinopteri; order Cypriniformes; family Nemacheilidae; genus Triplophysa; species Triplophysa rosa. The sequence goes on along the minus strand of NC_079909.1, from coordinate 3,270,599 downwards.
ATTCATGACAACATGAAAGAGCAGTGACAACGTTTTTATTAGAACACATGACACTTGAAAGAGTTGATGTTAACTAACAATCATCAACATTTTTTACATGTGGGTATGTCTTGACGGGTTTGTATGTTATGGATAACAGTTTAATTTACTTCCAAAAACTGTTATTGTAGATTGCGGTTATTTAGCTATCTTTGCTCCTGTAGCTCAAAAGCATTATACATTAGTACCCTAGAGGTTGTGGGGAACACACATGTGCTTGTATAGCTTGTATAGTTTCAATGCACTATACAGTAATGGGCTTTAAATAGTTTTGCTTTCTGCCACTAGCAAGCACTACTTTGCATTGAAAGATTTTAACATTATAAAGCTACCAATCATGTCTGAAATTATTGTGCAGATTTGACACATGATGAATGACACAGTTAAAAATACATTTATTTTCCAGTTGAAATGAGATTATAGGACTCACCTGACACAGACAACAGGAAGTCAATGCGTTGCTGTAAACTGTCTAAATTATTGATAAGGAGATGATGAGTTTCATGCTGGATGTTTACCTGTTTACGAGCTTTGTGCTATGTGAATCCAATCCAGGGTTAACATTCAATTCAATTTAACTTATATAGCGCCTTTCAAAATCTCCGTTGTTGCAAAGCAACTTTACATACATCATAAATAAAAATAATAATAAAACTAGGAGAAGAATTAAAGAGAGTATATGGTATTGGTATTATTGTAAATTTTTCTCTATGCAATGTACACTGATGAAACTTAACTGAAGTAAATGCTATGCTGGATTGTCAGAAACTGTCAATTATTCAATTGAAGTATATTTAATTTAGGTATATTACTATTGTAAATATTGCTATCAGGACTGGGAACCAAAAATTACAATATACCAGAACAATTTGCAACAAAAGAATATATTTGTTAAAGTAATTATTTTGGGCAGTCGTGGCCTAATGGTTAGAGAGTCGGACTCGTGACAAGAAGGTTGCCGGTTCGATTCCCAGGGCCAGCGGGTAACAACTGAGGTGCCCTTGAGCAAGGCACCTTACCCCTACTTGCTTCCCGGGCGCTGCAGTGATAGCTGCCCACTGCTCCGAGTGTACGTGTGTTCACCACTTGCTGTGCGTGTGTTCACTACTCTCTGGATGGGTTAAATGCAGAGGTCACATTTCGGGTATGGGTCACCATATCTGACTAATAGGTCACTTTCACTTAACGCGCATGTATGTTGTTAAATGCAAGTCATTTACATTTATGGATTAAACAAAAACAGTAGTTTCCCAGTAAGCAAGCCAGTGGTAATGGTGGCAAGGAACCAAAACTCCACTATAGATGTATATGTGTATAAGGCCTAGTCCCCACGTACACGGGTTCTTTTAAAAACTGAGTTTTTCCTTCTTCGTTTAAAAAAATTGCGTCCACACGAAAACGCAAAAACACGCAGAGGTGTAAAGAGTACCTGAAAACCATACTTAAGTAAAAGTACAGATACCTTGCAGTGAAAATTACTCCATTACAAGTTACAAGTCACCAATTCCAAAACGACTTGAGTAAAAGTCTTTGAGTATCTGATTTTAACAGTACTTGAGTATTTTACTCATACTGAATGTAGGCTCAAAGCAGCACTAGTCCTCAACACTTAAGAGACACAGCAGTGAAAAACTAGAAACAGTTGATTTGTGAAGTGAGCAATCGCATTTATTTTCTTAAATCATAATAAGACTGAACACCTCAAAATTGCAACAAATCATGGCCGACACCATAACCTACGTCATTACAAACACCCTAAGTCTCATTTAAGCTCAAGTGCTCATAAGTAAACCAAAGTCCTTCAAAAAGGTCTCTTCAACATAACAGATAAATAAAATAATGTTAAGTAGAATTAAAAAGTCAAAGCCTTTTTGCACTGGACATGCTGGTTTGGGCCTCATGGCCAGCTGCAGTCATGTCCTCATTTCACATACACTGTTAGCCCTTACCTGCCATTTCTACAGTCATATACTGTCAACACTGTTGCCTGCTAGTTACTGTAGGTGTTTTACAGTAAACTACTGCAATGGCTGTTTGAAGATACATTATAAAGAATCTATTAACGCACTTAAGTCACACAGTCTTAGATGAACACGTGTAAATAACAGATGAACACAATAAATCTGTCAAGATCTCACCAGAGGAGAATTAAACACAAACATCAATAACATCTTCACATATTACAGACACCACTTTCACTTTATTTCTGTCTGTGTAAGATCTTATTGAGATTGAACTCTAGTTCATAGTGGTTCAATTATGTTTTAAGTCACCATTATGGCGATCAGTGTTTGCTTTGGTTGGACTCTTTGACTTTCTTGTAGCTTTAAAATGTACACTTATACAATAACACTGAAAGGGACTTTACAGGAACCGCAACTTTATGTTTGCTTAGTAACTGAAGATACATCTGAAAGAATTAAATCATTAAATAATAATAATATAGCATTTAAGATTTATTAAGATATGTTTGGTAAAGTGATTACATGTTATAATGGAAAGATCTCTGTCAGAAAATCTTTCTTTGCAATTGAGACACAGTTAGACACTTGACATACAAACCTCATCAATGGTGACAAACAATCATGAATGAGTTTTGTACTATGTACCCAGCATGCATTGCAGCATGAAGCTGTTCAGTTGATTGTCACCATTGTTGAGATTCATATGTGAATTGTTCATTTCTCTGTGTCCGACTCATTCTATAGGTTAATATTTTGTCTATATAGTGTGAGAGCACTTTTGAAAATTGAAATACTATACATTCTCTTTACTGGTTTACATCACTTCATGGCAATAGTCCCACCACATGGTCAAATTTTGAGCAAACATGTTTAGAGCACATTTAGGAAGAGTTAGTTTTAAAAACAAGAGCTTTTGTAGATGTGTGACCTACAGTAACTAGCTGGCAAGAGTGTTGCCAATATATTACTGTAGAAATAGCGGGTAAGGGCTAACCATGTATAAACCGCCAGCGATTGACATCTACCTGATACTGCACTCATATTCATATAAAGAAGCCATGTTGACAAGTTTTTGTAAGTTATGGCAAAATCCACAAGATTGTAGTACCTTCAATGCCCTGTGAATGGCAATATTAATTATAAGATAGGTGGCATGCAAAATGTAATGTGTAATTGCATTAGTCATTACAAATGTATTGGAGTAAAGAGTACATATACTTGTTCAAAAATGTAGTTAAGTAGAGAGTAAAAGTTGCTAATATCTTTAATACTCAGTACAACTACAAAGTAGCCAAAAAGATACTTAAGTAAAGTAACTAAGTACATTTACTCCAATACTTTACACCACTGAAAACACGATATAAAGCACTGTCAAAAGCATGCCAAACCAACAGGTGGCGATATAACCCTAACCTAAAAGCCGCGTTGGCCAGTCAGAAGCCTGGAATCTGACGTCAAACAAATGAGATAGCAGCAGGCATTCTTACGCCGAATCTCCAGTTTCACCATCTGCACGACAACACTGAGTTTCTAAAATTCTTCACCCTGGCAGGAGTTTTCAAAAAAGTTTGTGACCGAGTACTGTGTTTGCGTGTGGATGAACGGGCAAACCAAATAGAAAGAAACTGCAGTTTTGAAAATACATGTGTTCGTGTGGACAGGGCGAAAGAGTTGAGGAAAAAAACCCTGGGAGAGACCAGACTCAAGCGGGAGAGCCAGTTCTCTTCTGGCATATTAAAAGGGCACTGCTGCAACTACACAGCGAATGAGTACTAGAAACTGTAAGTTTGACGGAAATAGTTAGCTGGGCTGGTACGTGAAAAGAGGAAAGAACTGGTGGGGATATAACAAAAAAAAACAAAAAAAAAAGATATTTAGGTCTGTCCATTTTTATTCTGGTTCTGGATGACTGTAGGTTGTGGCTGTAGTTGTCATCAGGTGGATTGACAATCATCACGAGCGTCTGGTTGAACTGGGAAGAGCATCAGGCCAGAACCAGAGCTAGGACTGATGACCTCTGGTGCATCATTTGCATCCCTTTTTACATGGGTGCACAGCAAAATCGGCAGTTTTAAAAATGGTCAAATTAACACTCACAGTGTTTATACTTTGAGAGTGTGGATTATATATACACCGTGAGTGTTAATTTGACTTATTTTAACACTGCCGATTTTACTGTGTGGGGATTATACAGGTAAAAAATGCAGATTTTATTTTCAACTAAAATGCAGGACTAAAAATCAGCCATATTAAGTGTTCTATGAAGAGACTGTTGAAAGCACAGTGTGATTTACCATTATATTACTCAGGTTTTACTTTCTTCAAAACGTAATCATACGTCACAAACTGTCAGGGTTCTGGTAGACGGAGAGCACACCACTGAGGTAGATAAGGAAAAGGAGTTTATTTCAAAAACAGGTATATCCAAAAACAGGTAAGTATTCAAAAACAGGTAAGTATTCAAAAACAGGTATATCCAAAAACAGGTAAGTATTCAAAAACAGGTATATCCAAAAACAGGTAAGTATTCAAAAACAGGTATATCCAAAAACAGGTAAGTATTCAAAAACAGGAATATCCAAAAACAGGTAAGTATTCAAAAACAGGTATATCCAAAAACAGGTAAGTATTCAAAAACAGGAATATCCAAAAACAGGTAAGAAAAAAACAGTTAAGTATGCAAAAACAGGTAAGTGTGCAAAAACAGGTAAGTATGCAAAAACAGGTAAGTATGCAAAACCAGGTAAGTATGCAAAACCAGGTAAGTATCCAAAAACAGGTAAGTATGCAAAAACAGGAATATCCCAAAACAGGTAAGTATACTTATCGGGGTAAAGCATTGCAGTGAAGACAACAAGACTGAACAGGGAAGAACAAAAAGGTGCAAACTTAAAAAGAATCCTGATGATGTGATGCAGGTGTGGACTAATCAAAAATGGTGGATGTGTGGTGCATGCTGGGAAATTGAGTTCAAAACTCCGGGGAGAGGGAACGGGTGAAGCGAGCTGGCGGTGACGACATGGGGGACGTGGCCGGTGGTGCTGAAACCGTTACACAAACCTTAAAGACAACTGTCTTGCACAACCATCCGCCAATCCTGCAACTGTATATTTTTCCATTTTAACAGTTTCATACGCAAACACAGTGCACTAAAATTAGTTCAGCTGACAATGAGATTTACGACAGAGCTTTCAGAAAAGCCTGAAAAATTGCCAAAGTCAATCTTTATATAATCAACCAAAGCAGCGGGGAATGCTGACTGACAGATCCAGTTGCACGAGTTTACCGAAAGATGATAATACAGTGCTGAGGGCAAGAAACCTAAAGCAGCTCACAGTTTGTATAGAAAAGATAACAATGTTGAGTATAACAATATTTAACATAACCAGGATTTGAAATTAAGATTTATTCATATTCCCCTTGAATGTTGTTGTTTTGCTGGTCCTAGCTGGTCTCTCACCACCAACATCACACACAAAGATCAATACATTTCTAAAACTTCACCCTTGCTATGTGTTGACTCAATGACCTCATTCAAAGACCTAACGGTCGCTCTCTTGATTTCTATAGCAATTCAATCGACACAGCGCAAGATACCATGGCTTTGACTTTTGAGTACCTTCCTAGAAAGTAATCAACACAAAGATGTGGCCTCAGTCTCTGTCCAAACGGTGACCGGATCGATGCTTCCACTCATTGGCGAGACTGAATAGCAGGCTCTGAAGGGGAAAGCCACGTCAGGTCAGAGCACAGGGTTTGGCGTGAACATGGAAGGCAGGTGACTGTGATTAGTTCTGCCAATAAAAGCTGGTGTTGCAGAATTTGAGCTCTGATCGCAGGTGAAAGCCCAACTGACGGGGCAGACTGATGTAGCCGCTGCACGGGACGTTTGAGATGGGAAGCGGTGGATGTGGAAGGTGACAACATGCCTGTCAGAGTCTGTCTGTCACGAGCCGTCTGCCATCAGGAAACTGACACACAACACTGTGTTTATTTTAATTACAGGCTGATGAACCATTAATTATCTATCTAACCTTTCTGTGACGTACAGATTCAGGAAAGGAAGTAAATGAACTGCTACGTCTGGGAAAATAGTGGTTCAATAATAATTGCCTTGCATATTAATTACAGCTGAAGAATGTACCTTACAGAGATTATCTTGATTTTTTTATTACCTGTCAGCATGATATCAAAATTCTTAATGTGTAACCTTTTAGCATTCCTAATCCTAAGAATCTAAGCAGGCCCGGTACTAAGGCTGTCTTGACTGGGCAGTGAAGTCATATATTTTGTTTGGGCAGATATCTAATCATTGTTCATTACAGATCATTGCTTAATAGATCATACACATAAGAAGTATTTAAATGTAAATTATTTTAATTGTCATCTGGATATTATGGAGGGCCAAGAAAAATCTGGGTGGAGATGCCCCCCTAGTCCCCCCCTAGACCCGGTGCTGAATCTATTTAGTGTTACATACCATATATAAAAAAACAATTCAGAAATCTAAAAGGTGATTGTATCTCAAAACTAATATAGTATTACAAAGGTAAAGCCAAATACAGTTATATGCTTGTACTATTTATATTTAAGCAAAATAATACATCGCAAAAAGTATTTTTATGCATTACGGGGTATTTAAATGTTTCAGAAATGGTGACCTACATAATATGTCCTCACAGGCATGTTATGCACTTACGAGTGCACAATAGCGTTTTGGTTGAGCTCTCGTGTTCTGTAGATAATGGTCAAGTGAAGCCGTTGCCCAGTGTAAGAATGCTGAGGTTTGTGCTTCAACTAATAGTAGTTAATCAATGATTTTAATGATACTTTCTGTATCTCTTCAGGGGAGGCACAATGACCCTGTCACAGATCTCGGGCAAGGTGAGACAAGGAGAGAGGACCCAGACGCAGACAGCGGGTAAGGGGTTAAACAAGGCTTTTTTAATAAATAATAAAACACACAAAACAAAAACCCACGAGGGGAAAACAAGGGTATAATAAGAACAAAGACTAACTACACTAAACAAGACTAAAAATAACATTAACAACATATTACACAGGACTAAGCTACACTTAACAGGACAAGGACTCACCCACACGAAACACGACAGAGTACAATGATCCGACACAAGACAGAGAACACAGGGGCATTAAATAAGGGGACTAATCAAAGGGGAACAGGTGTGGGGCATGAACTAATAAACAACCAATAGCGAGAGATACAAAAGGGCGGGAACACAGACAAGGACCGGAGAGAGTATCGAAGGCCGAAAGGGTCAAAATGACTCTCTCCTCACATAACAAGGGATCCTGCTGTGATTCTGCCACAAGATCAAGAAAGACATGACGAGATGAAGAAGAATCACGACAGACTCAAGTGCAGACACAACTCGTATTCTATTTGTGGGTTTACTGTCATGATCTTGGTCACTCGGGTTCCCGTGTCCTGCTTGTGTGTGTTCTGTTGTGTGTCGAGCTCGTGGCACCTCTGTTTTGACAGCTCGCCATGTGCCCAGTGTCTGCGTCACTCACCCCGCCCTGTGTCTCCCTTTTGTTATTTCTCCACTCACCATGCATGTTGTATTGCCAGCTCTGACTGCCCAGTTCTAGCGAGTCTAGTTCTGTTAGTATTGTACCTTGTTGTGGTCTTGCTGAGTTTTTCTCCTCGTAGCTTGTTTTTTGCTTCACGTCTATTTTTGCTCTCTGCCCCGCAGCAGTTATTGGCCGCCCGGACCTCAATTCTCACGGCATCGGAGATCTCGCCATCTCGCCATTTCGGCAGCTTCTCCCTGCCAGGTGCAACTTCTCTCTACTGGAATCTTACGGGTCAAACTATTCCTCGAGGACTGTTTTGCTGCCATTGGTGCCATGGACTATTTGCTTTGCACTTGCCTCACTGGGTTCAATAAAGACCTTCTTACCCCCGCATCTGAGTCTGCCCGTCTGTGTGCGTCATGACAGTTTACATTATATTTACATTTAGTCATTTAGCAGACGCTTTTATCCAAAGTAACTTACAGAGAGTTCAGGGAGCAATAAGCGATATGTCATACAGGAGCAATAATACAATAGGTGCTAATACAAAGTTACTAGTTTCAACAAAAGCTAGACCAATACCTGTTGAGAGAGAGAGAGAGGGTTAGTGTTTTTTTTTCTTAATTTTGCTGTCAAGTATTCACAGAAGAGATGGGTTTTAAGTCGTTTTTTGAATGTTGTGAGATATGTGGTTGACTGGACTGAGTTAGGAAGAATGTTCCACCAGGAAGGAGTTGTGAAGGAGAATGAGCGGGAAAGCGATGTACTGCCCTTATGAGAAGGCAATACAAGATGCCGCTGGTTTGCTGAACGCAGGGTTCTTGATGGAGTGTAGGAGTGTATGGGGGGGTGTGATAGTATGCTGGTGCAGATCCAGTGATAGTCCTGTAGGCAAGCATTAGTCAATTGAATCTGATACAGGCTTCAACCGGTAGCCAGTGGAGAGAGATGAAGAGGGGTGTCACATGAGCCCTTTTGGGCTGTTGGAAGACGAGGCGTGCTGCTGCGTTCTGAACCAGCTGGAGTGGTTTGATAGCCTTTGCAGGAAGACCAGCAAGGAGACCATTGCAGTAGTCTAACCTTGAGATCACCAGGGCCTGGACCAGGAGCTGTGCCGCATGCTCAGTGAGATAGGGTCTAACCTTTCTTATGTTGAATAAGGCATATCAGCATGATCGCGTTGTCTTTGAAATGTGATTATTGAAGGACAGCTGTTCATCAAACATGACTCCGAGGTTCCTGGCTGTTTTGGAAGGAGTGATTGTGGTATTGCCAAGTTGGATGGTGAGATCGTGTTGCACCTCAGCTGGAGGTGATGCTCTTTCATCCAAGCTGAGATGTCTTCTAGGCAGGCTGTAATGCGAGCTGCTACAGTGGTATCGTCTGGGTGAAACGAGATGTATATCTGGGTGTCGTCAGCATAACGATACGAGAAGCCGTGTGCCCGTATGATGGGTCCCAAGGATGTCGTGTAGATGGAAAAAAGCAGCAGGAGGGACCCCAGTGATCATGTGGTGAGCAGTGGACAGCGAGCCTCTCCATGACACCCTGAAGGATCTGCCGGAGAGGTAGGATTTGAACCAGTGGAGAAGAGTGCCTGAGATTCCTAGAGTGACAGGGTTGCTAGCAGTATCTGGTGATTGACAGTGTCAAACACTGCAGATAGGTCTAGCAGAATCAGGACCGAGGATTTAGATTCTGCCTTGGCTAGCCGCAGTGCTTCTGTGACTGATAGCAGAGCAGTCTCAGTGGAGTGGTTTGTTTTGAAGCCAGACTGCTTGTCATCCAGTAGTTTATTCTGGGATAGGTAGGAAGACGTCTGGTTGAAAACTGCCCTTTCAAGTGTTTTTGCAATAAATGGGAGGAGAGAGACAGATCTGTAACTGTCGGTAGTAGCGGGGTCCAATGTGGGTTTCTTAAGTAAGGGTGTGACCTGAGCCTGCTTGACCTGGGTTCTGAGGTGTTTCAGCACTCTGATTCAGCCCACAGTTTAAGCTTTTTCAGAGGAAAAGATTTAATTTGAATATCAAACACTGACAAGAGCTCAAGGTTTGAATGGTTTATCTGTTCTTAACCACACCATATACAGAAGGCCCAAAAAGCATTTTGACATAATTCATAAGTTTGTCAAAAGTATGTCGAAATAAAACTGCAATGTAATCATTACACTGTAAATAAAATTGTAAAAATGCATCAGCCCACAATGTACTGCATAATTAAATGTCCAGCGTAACTACTTGCAACAATAATGTACCTCTACAGTACACATCTGTAGGTAAAAGGGAAAAAATGCAAAGTTTGGGGAATAAAGAGGTGAGTCATGAAAATGTAAAAAAAATCTATACTTTATTTTAAAACTAAAGGGTATGCTACACAATCTTTTGGGAGAAAGTTAGCATTAACATACACTACATTTTACCCAAGCTACTGCAGTTAACATGCAGTTGTCTCACAGAAACTTATAAAACATGGGAAGGAATGTGTGTTTTTCCCTTTTTTCCATTAACAAAACTGGTGGGTCTTGAAAAGGAAAAAGTTATTTGGGAACACCTGCTGTATGGAAGGTCATGGATTGGGTTAAATTACTTTTAAAATACTAAAAGGATTAAAATGACTGGCAGCTGAGATCGTCCATAGACAATACACCTTCATCAGGTAAGGTGTAAAGGATGTGACAAGGACTCAGATGCAGGTATAATTAAATGGAGAGTTTATTAAAAAAAAAAGGTAAATCCAAAATAAACACTAGATGACAGGGTACTCCTGGCAGCAACAACAACAAAAACCCAACAAGGAAAAAAAACTGTTCACTCCAGTGGGGCGAGAATAGCGCCGGTGTCCATAAGGTAAAACTAGAGGCAAAAATCAGAATGGGAAAAACAGTCCAAACCGGCCCTCTCAGTTATCGCCTCCCTGGGGAGAGACGCGGCGATTAAATCTTGCCTTGTGAACAGTAGAGCAGAGAACAAAAAGCATTAGTACATGGCATAATGCTCGCAACCAACAAATACATCGCCACACCGAGAACAGGGACAGCCGTGGCTAAAATAGAGGGAAAACCAAATGGAACACAGGTGTGAGTAATGAACGCCGCTGAGTAGCTGAATGGGGAACCAGGCGGGAGAGAAGTGAAGGGGGAAAACAATCCAACAGTAAAACAAAAAAAATAAACTAACTAACTAACAAGCAGAGCCTTACAGAATCCCCTCCCCAAATGTGCCTCATGGCAACCAGACAGCTACTCCCGTGAGTGGAGAAAACGATCAATAAGGCAGCGGGTCCAATATGTCCCGAGCGGGGATCCAGCACCTCTCCTCCGGACCGTAGCCCTCCCAGTCTACCAGGTATTGATGGCCTCTACCCCGCCATCTTACATCGAGGAGTCGGCGTACCGTGTAGGCCGGCGACCCCTCGATGAGCCTAGGGGGCGGAGGGGCAGAGGTCGATGGTTGATGAGGGGAGCGAACTACTGGTTTAATCTTGGCCACATGAAAAGTGGGGTGGACACGCTTAAGAGAGTGGGGTAATTTGAGGCGAACGGTTACTGGGTTGATGATCTTGGTGATGGGGAAGGGGCCGATAAACTTGGGCCCCAGCTTACGTGCGGGAATATTGAGGGGGAGGTCAGACGTGGATAGCCAGACCCTTTGACCGCACACGTAGGGAGGGGCCTTGGAGCGATGACGATTGGCTGATGCTTGGTTGCGTCTACGTGTGAGGATGAGGGCTCGTCTGGCAACTCTCTAGACGTGAAGACACCGGTTACTGAATGCCTGAGCAGAAGGGATGGTGGCGTCCGCCTCTTGGTACGGAAACAATGGGGGCTGGTAACCTTGGCAACACTGGAAGGGCGAAAGACCCGTAGACGACACCAGAAGAGAGTTGTGAGCATACTCGACCATGGCTATCTTACAGCTCCAAGACAACGGTTCCGAAGAGGCAACGCAACGCAGGACTCTCTCGAGATCTTGATTGGCCCGCACGGACTGCCCATTAGTCTGTGGGTGGTACCCGGAGGATAAACTGGCAGTGGCCCCCAGGAGTCGACAGAATTCAGCCAAAAACTTGGAAATAAACTGGGGGCCTCTGTCAGAGACCACGTCCACGGGAAGGCCATGGATATGGAAAACGTTATCTAGGACGACAACCGCAGTCTCCTTAGCTGAAGGGAGCTTAGGAAGGGGAATAAAATGTACTGCCTTCGAGAACCTGTCCACCACGGTGAGAACCACAGAGTTGCCACAGGAAGGAGGAAGTCCCGAGACGAAGTCCATGGCAATGTGGGACCAAGGTCTCGAAGGGGTAGGTAACGGCCGCAAGAGTCCTGCCGGGGGACGGTTGGAAGTTTTATTGGTCGTGCAGACTGGGCAGGCTGAGATGAACTTCTGAGCGTCCCGCGCCACGGAGGGCCACCAGAACCGTTGCTTGATAAGCGCGATGGTACGAGAAGCTCCCGGGTGGCAAGCTAGTTTGGAGGAATGTCCCCACTGGAGGACGCTGGTTCGGACTGACTGAGGAACGAACAATAAGCTCTCTGGAACACCAGCCGGGAGAGTAACGCCATTCAGCGCCTCCCGGACCATCGAGTCCACCCTCCAAGTGACCACCGCAACCACTCGACTGGAGGGAACAACGGACACTGGGGGGGTGGAAGTAGTCTCTACCTCAAATTGATGCAAGAGCGCGTCTGGCTTACCGTTCTTACTCCCCGGAAGGTAGGCAATGACAAAATCAAAACGACCGAAAAAGAGAGTCCAGCGAGCCTGCCGAGAGTTCCGTCGCTTGACCGAGCGGATGTATTCTAGGTTTCTATGGTCGGTCCAAACCAGGAAAGGAACCTTGGCGCCCTCCAACCAGTGGCGCCATTCCTCCAACGCAAGCTTCACGGCTAACAACTCCTTATTACCGATGTCGTAATTCCGCTCAGAGGAATTGAGCCGGCGGGAGAAGAACACACAGGGGTGTATCTTGTCATCCGGGGCGGCCCGTTGGGACAAGATCGCTCCTACCCCTGCCTCCGAAGCATCTACCTCCACAATGAACTGACGAGACGGGTCAGGATTAACAAGAATAGGCCAAAAGGCATCACTCAATACTCAAAGTGGCCTGTGGGAGTGTTAAAGGCGGTTTTCCATTCGTCCCCCTTCCTAATCCTGACTAAGTGATAAGCATTGCATAAATCTAACTTCGTAAAGATGGTTGCACCCTGCAAGAGCTCGAAGGCTGACGACATCAAAGGCAAGGGGTGACTATTCTTGACCGTGATGTCGTTCAGCCCCCGGTAATCAATGCAGGGGCGAAGGGAACCACCTTTCTTCTCCACAAAGAAAAACCCCGCCCCAGCCGGAGAAGAAGAGGGACGAATAGTTTTAAAATACTCACAGTATTAATATTTTGTACCTCTTTATTCCTTAAACATTGCATATTGTTGCCCTTTATCTACAAGAAAATTATTGTTACAATTAGTTACGCTGTAAATTGTGTTTAATTATGCAGTACATTGCGGGCTGTAATCTGAAGCGTTACCAAGTCTATACCAAGTATATATTTATGTGTTACCCCACACACTATTATTAAGTAATTATTATGAAGTAATCTGGTCATGCAGTGTATTATTTGAAAAGTATTCAAATTTCAAACTATGGAACCTTTTAAGTTTGGAGATTGGTCGAAAAGTTTGTCTTTATTTGTTTTTACTTTCAGAGTCTATTAGATAAAATCCAAGGTAAATAATTTTCCAAAAACCAGTAACCTTGTCATGGTCCTGCCTCCTTGTCCTTGATTTCCCTGTCGAGTGGCAGGATCTTGACAGATCCCTTATGCTTAGTGTGAGAAAGACGTGGTTTGTTTACCATTGACATGCCATGTGCTTTCTCGTGTCTCGTCATTGGCCCCTCACGTCTCGTTTCCCGTATTGCTTTCCTGCCGTGTCTCATGTTCCTCACCTGCCCCTCGTTATCTTCCTTTGTCTGTCTGCAGAGATGTGGTTGTTGAGACCGCTGGACTTCGATGTCGTGTGGCGGTATGTCATGAACCGACCGGAGTCCAGGGTCTCAACCCGACACAGCCACCCATCTCTGCTGGCCGCTATTCAGGAGGGTCAGACCCTGCAGATCGGGGTTATGGGCATCGCCACACCGCTCTCCTCACCCCCTGCAGCCTCACCACCAGTCAGCCTTGGTGGCAAGCGGGGGACCGAGAGTCCTGGGGATCCACCTCCGAGGAGTCCCAGCCGGAGCCAGCCATGCCTCTCACCTCTTTTCTTCAGCCGACCTCCAGACGGGTGGCTCGGCTGAAGAAAAAGAGGCAGCGGCGGGCAGCGCGGGCTCCATCCCAGCCGGTGCAGCAGCCGGCGTCCAGCCCGGTGCAGCCGGGGTCCAGTCCGGTGTCCAGTCCAGTGTCCAGTCCAGTGTCCAGTTCGGGAGCCCAACCGGCCTTCCAGCCGGCGTCCAGTCCGGCCTCCCAGCCGGTCTTCCAGCCGGCACCAAGTCATGCTCGGGTATTTCCTTTGTTCAGTGTTTTATCATTTAAATAAAGTCTTGTGTTAACCCCTTCACCACCGCCTGGCTGCATTTGGGTTCTTCCGCCACGCCAGCCATGACAAACCTTTTGTAAAATCCATATAACCTTTTCTGTTTACATTATGAAATTCAGTCATCATGATGATATAATCATTTTTGTTTGAACAATTATACTTATCTATACTTATTAGTCTTAAAATGTATATTCTTTATGTTTCGTTAGAGCAGTGGTTCTCAAACTGTGGTATGCGTACCACTAGTGGTACTTGAAGAGACTCCGGTGGTACGTGAGGTGACAGGACAGAACATTAAAAACTCTATATATTAATTTACATTTCGTTTTAAATACAATTTCAAATGTTTAATAAACCTAAGTTACATGATTGATAAATACGGAATACATCTCAGCCTTTTGGAATTTTAAAATAGTTGTATGAATTATTGTTGTTTATTTATCATTGGTCGATGTAACTCAGGCGCGTGACGGGCAGCTCAAACACAGAGCGGGAGCAGACAGGTGCTTGCGAGTCTCTCTCTCTCTCTATCTCTCTCTCTCTCTCTCTCTCTCTCTCTCTCTCTCTCTTCCTACGAGCTGCGTGCATATTAAGTTCCTTTTGTATTTCTGCACTTGAACCGCTGTTTAAAGCTGTTGTTATTGCTGTAAAGTGCTAATTCAACACGCGTCTGCATCTACTCAAGGTTAAATTAATTAAGCGTGCATTGCGATGTATTTTTGACGCGTTGCTTTGACAAGAGCCGACAGATTCGGTGGAGGACCGATGCGGGCCTAAAAATGCCAGGGCCAATTTTTCCAGTCCAGCCCTGTATACAGCTGTTCTCTTGATGTTAAGTATACCTGTATTTATTTATCTTCTGTGTTGAATATTCTTTCCACATTGTTTGTCTTTAATATAAGTTTGTAGGCTTTCTGCAGGTCCCCGCAAAGTTAAAAAATCCCCCATAAGAGTCCACAAGAATTTACAGAGCCATGTTATGTGCACTACAGAAAAGTGTTTTGTGTCAACTATTACTGCTGACTAACTTGAATACATGGAAAAACATGTTCTTTAGTTTGAAAACAGCTGTAAATAAAGTGTATGTATTATTAATAATACATTACAGGACTAAGTGTAAAGAGAAAGATTCACAGCTCTACTATTAATTTCAATGTTTATTCATGTGTTTTTCTATGGCAATCATTAGGTGGTACTTGGAACAACTAATTTTATTAAAGGTGGTAATTGATCTGAAAAGTTTGAGAACCACTGCACCAGAGCATCAGGAAAAGAATTAGGCACCACAGAGTGCTTTTTTATGCAAAATTTTAGAAAATTGAAGACATTTGTCTGTTCATGAATAATGTTTAGTAAAAAGATTCAGCCAATAAACTGCATAAATGCATAATGCAATAAGATTTGTTATTCATGGCATGTGCAGGCAATGAAATCAGGAATATAGCAACATACTTTTTTGTGTTCTTGTTGCAACAAATACATTTTTTTAATATAATTGATCAAATGATTTTAGATGTCTCTTTAGTATTTAGGTGTAAGTGAGGACGTAAAGAAAACCTGAAACAGATTGAAACTAAAACTGCAGCTCAAGGGTGAGAAAAGCACCTAAGCATATCCCAGTGTAGTATCCCAGCATGAGGAAGTGTGCTGAACACAGATCCACCCCCTCTTCCCAGTGCTCTTTCTCATGGTGAACCCCTCACGCTGTTTAGAGAAAATAAGAGAAAACAGTGAGTCAAGCTTCAGTGTTTGAGAGCTGCAGCCTGGACTGTTAATTAAATGGGATGAATTAAAAGAAGCACTGTCTGGACCGCCACACCTGCCCCCAGCCCTTTAAACAACTCTGCCTTTGAAGGCTTTTTAAACAAGAAAATAGAGCAAAAAATGGGTATCACACTTTACACAAATCACTACCAAACGAATGTTCACAGTTGTTCTGTAAAAGTTTATATGGTTTTTTAAACAGCATTAGTTGTAGACTACTAGAGTTTGAAAAGCAAATCACTCCATATAAATCACTAAAAACACCATGTTGTAAATGTACCCCTGAGAAAAATGGATAAAAATAAATGGCACCCTATGATGAGAATACTTGAGGGTGAATACAATTACTCAGTCCTTTCTAAATCAGTACATATGGAACTGGGCTTACTGCTGGTCTGAATTTCTCAAGCACACCAACAATTATGCTCTTCCAACCTTGGGAAAGTTTCTTCGTATTACTTTGTTCAGGTGGTACATAACTTTTTTATCAGAAAAACTCTAACTGCACACTATTATCGAACCACGCTCCCAAAGACCAGCTATTGTGGTTAGCTACATCTTGTCATCTAATGCCTAAATCTCTTCATGCAAGTCATGTTTATTTATAAAGCCCATTTGTGGCCGTGCAGGGTCTTAAAGGTATAGTTCACCCTTATAGATATAGTTTTTATTCATCACACTTACCTTAAGCCTACATTACACAACAACAACAATGTACTAAATACGGACGCTGTAATATGCATGCCAGGCCAGTTGTTATTATTACTTTGTAAGGAAATACTATGTGCCTGTGCACATATTTGAATTCTACAAAGCAGTAAATACAAACAATCAATGTTTGAAGACCTTGAATACACATAATATTCAAATATTCTTTTCAAAAGCATGAACTTTGAAACCAATTTTCAAAAGTTTGTGTTTTAAGACCCCTAAAAGGCATTTGTTGTGTAAGATCCACGTAAGAAAAAGGTACAAATGTAGCACAACATAGGGGAAACAATAATATATATTTTGCCTGAACTATTATTTTAAAAAGAAAATCAATCAGTTCTATGTATATATATTTTAAGCATTTATAGTAGTTGCTTAGGGAACAAGAACTAGAATGTTTGCATAGCAATGATATGTGACTGGGTTTGTGTAAAATACTGTAGAATCAAAGGAAACTTTGTATAATGAGAATAATAAAGGACCTAAGATGGAACCCTGGGGAACATCACATGTAATGGATGACAATGGTAATCTGCTTATAATAACACAAAAGTCCTCTTTTTAAGGTAAGAGGTTAACCATTTTCAAGCCACGTCCTGGATGCCAAAAGATCACAAGCTAGTGTACAAGGATTTCATCATAAAAGGCACTAACCTTATCAAGTCACCCTTTGTCTTTCATCAGGTATCGTTTTAGCTTATTTATTTTCAAAATATTGATTTATTATATTGTGACGAGGGAGGCGTGACGAGAGCCGTGGGAGGAGGAAGCGAGGCGGGGACGCGATTGATAATGAGTGTCAGCTGGGCGTCATTCCGGCCTCGTATCTCTCACGGAGGAGATCGTAAGCATAAAAGGATGAACGGCAGGAGAATACGGCGAGAGAGGACCAGGCCCGGATATTAGTTAAGTTTTGGCCACTGTAATAAAGCTCAATAAAACGGAAGGAGGCGGGAACAGGCGAACATTCAAAACATTTAATCAAAGTAAATAAACAATAAATCAGCATTAAAACAGGCCGGCAGCCCCTCACGGACGACTGCCGGCCACACGAACATAAACACATAGACAAAACTTAACTAATGTACGGGCCCGGTCCTCTCTCGCCGTATTCTCCTGCTGTTCATCCTTTTATGCTTCCGATCTCCTCCGTGAGAGATACGAGGCCGGAATGACGCCCAGCTGACACTCATTATCAATCGCGTCCCGGCCTCACTTCCTCCTCCCACAGCTCTCGTCACGCCTCCCTCGTCACATATATGCTAAATAAATGTGTTCCTCCATACAGATCTATGAAATGTATGATTAACTCATTTTCATTGGCTCTTTCTTGTGTTACCCTTACCCTCACGTCTTGCATAACAGGCGTGTATGTGCATGTTAAAATGTGGTATAGTTGTGTAATTTCACCCTACAAATGCACTTTTACTTTGTCAAGACCATCTATGCAAATAAGAGGGTGTCAGCTGTCAAGTGGTTAACGTCTAGCACATCCATCCTATAGCCTAGCTGATGCATCTGTTGTGGAATAAATAGCTTTTCCTTCCTTATCTGTCAGGGTTAATTTGTTCAGAAATTGGAGGGTGTCATATGTAATGACAGAGCGACTTTTTCCCCTTCCCCTGTGCCTCCTGCATTCAACGTGGCTAATGTAATAACTCTCAGTGGCAACAGAGGGGTAAACAGAAATTCTGCTGGAAAATACAGTACTCCAGATCAACATAACAAGGAGAGCGCATCCTCTGCTCCATGCTGTATGCTGCTTACATGTCTCAAAGGTACAGTAGACACATTGGACTCAATAAGGAGACAATCTGAAAGTGAATTCTGCTAGCCACAGCACGCAGTAAACATTTTAAGGCATGGTGGCATCATACAATTACTGTGCCACTGTAACAGAATGTAGTCAATAGTTTGTTTTAACAGATTGAATTAGTACTTAGCCAAGATCTTGGTATTAAACTTACAGTACATCCTTAAGAATGTCATCTTGACAGTTTGACATTTGAGCCAGTGATCCTTGTTTATTTTATGTGATCACTAAAATTATTTGTACCGGCTAATAGCATGGTTTATTTGCAAGCACTTGTATTCTAAAAACATTAGAATTGTGTATATGAATAGGAATTTGTTTTCTGTGCAGTATTCACAATCTGCAAACATTGCATCATTTAAATATCTTCCGTTTCAATTTTCTGCATAGAAATGAAAAAATTGAAAACAACATTTTCCTTTGGAATTTGGGAGAAATGATGTGTCACTAGTTCAATCAATAAGAAATCATTATAATCATAACCATTGTAATAAAGAATACAGTAGGTACTGAAAATGCAAACTTCACAGATGGACTTGAACACACCCAAATGCGATCATCAACACTCCATTTGCGGAAATAAGTCTAGTTATAACATTCTGCACATTCTTCAATTAAAAAGGTTACTGCTGTCAAAAAATGTGGTTTACAAATCATTTAGTGCCTGGTAACATGATTGCAGGGGGTTATGAAGAGGAGTTTTTGCAATCAGATACAATTTGTAAAAGTCGCTGAGTGTGATCAGCTGTCAACATTCAAAACAGACCTATTTCTTTCTCTACTTTGAATGTGACATGATGATGTTCATGTTCAAGCTCAGCCATGATTCAAGTGTACAAGCTGTTTGAGCTGCCAGGTTAATCACAGGAGACTTAAGTCAAATGTCATGTCCTAGCACATTTTGTAAAAGCAGCAGTGTTGACTAGTCACTACAGTACAATTGTGATCAGTGTGTCATCGCCTTAGAATTGTAAGGTTGTATCCGACATTTTGGTCAAAATTGAGTTTTTCACAAATTCTTATTCTAACTTATTTACATTATGCCATGTTCGTTTTTTTAAATGTGTACTTTTTGGGACTTTTTTAAGAACACAAAAAATCTGCTAGCCAATCAGCTCTTTGAATGCACACAAGAGGACCAATCAGGATCAGCTTTCTTTGTCATGTGGCTGGGCTCCTCAGTGACAGTGGGAAATATCTGAGGAAACAATGGGCTAGTTGCACAAGATGGCGCCGGTGAGCTTTTGCGACAGCAGAGTCGGCAGACTAATTTCCGGTCGTATAACACTATCAAGTTATTTTGGTTTAACGAAGTGCTCAGCAAAGTAAAGAGGATCTGTCATATCGCTAATATATTACTTTATTCTTTTTATCTAAAAAGCACCCAAATTTCCCTTTCTGTCGGTCTCTCGATGTTGTGTCGAACCGACAGATGGGGTTCGTCCCTGAGAACCAATCGCTTCCGACTTCTTAGAAAAGGCCAATGAAAATTGGCGAATGAAATTTGCATGCCGGACTCCGCCCCTGGATATCCGGGTATAAAAGGGAGATGGCGTGTCTCATTCATTCACCTTTTGTTCTGAGGAGCCTTCGCTCATGATCAACAGACTTCGCTACAAGACTGCCGGCTCTACGACGTGGTGCAGCGGACTGTCCCTTCCTGCAGCGACTTCCCCTGGGCGTCTCGGCGGTTCCAGAAGTGTTCAAGTTTTTTCTCTAAAAGAGCAAATTTCTCCAGCGTGGCATGTCCCGCTGTTCTCGTGGGTGCAACACACTCATCGAGGAGGGGGACGGACACGATGTCTGCTTCCAGTACGCTGGGGCAGATGTTGTGGATACGTCCTGCCCGCACTGCGGGCGGTTGACGATTCAGACGTTGCGTCACGGGTGGCTGTGTTCCCAGGGGACTCAGCCACCACCTTGTCTGCTTCCCGTTCCGTGACGGCAGGACTACGGCCCTGCCGCCTGCTATGGCGAGCAGCGAGGGTGACATGAGGATTACTGTGAGCGCTAATCCGTCAGCCACTGGCTCGCGGACCGTTCGCACCTCGTCTTGCTCATCTGACCGTTCCCCGTGAGACGGCACCGTCTTGTTCCTCAATCACATATCGGACACGGTACGTGATGATGAGATGTTTGTTGCAGCATCGGAGGGTGACTTACTGGCATCAGACTCCGACGATTCCTTGAAGCTCCCTCCCTCGGGGAGTCGAGATCAGGAAGAAGCGGATGTCGAAATGTCAGCCATGCTTTCCCGGGCCGCCAGCATTGGGTTGCGGTGCACCGCACTGCCTCTCCCAACACTCGTGGCTGGATACACGGTACATCGGGCTTGAGAGCGGCTCCAAGCCGCACTCGCCCCCAGTGCCGTGTTCCACCGGAAGTGCATGAGGAAACTAGTACGACCTGGAACGCCCCCTTTGGCGCGTACACGTCAACTAGTTCCATCACCCTTTCTTCCCTCGATGGTGGGGCAGCTAGAGGATACGTCGACGTCCCCCAGGGGCTCGACCTAGACTCCTGTCCAAAGCACGTAGGCTTTTCGGCATCTGAGGTGTCGAGAGCTTACTCTGCTGCAGGCCAAGCTGTCCCCTCTCTCCACGCTATGGCCTTCCTGCAGGCCAATGCACGGAGAGAGCTCCATGAGGGTAAGACCGACCCAGCGCTTATGCAGGAATCAGATGTCAAGATGGATTCATGGCAATCGACCTGAAGAACGCTTACTCTCATGTCTCAATTCTCCCTCGTCATCGCCCGTTCCTACAGTTCGCTTTTGAGGGTCAGGCATATTAGTACAGAGTCCACCCCTTCGGTCTGTCCCTGTCCCCACGAGTCTTCACGAAGATCGTGGAAGCCGCCCTCACTCCCCTCAGGGAAAGAGGTGTGCGGGTACTAAACTATCTCGACGACTGGCTCATTTGACACACTCGTGAGATCTGTTATGTACACACAGGGACCTAGTGCTTCGGCACCTAGATCGATTGGGACCACAGGTCAACCGAAAAAGAGCAAGCTCTCCTCTGTGCAGAGCATCCTCTTTTTTGGTATGGAACTCAACTCTGTCTCCATTACAGCGCGACTGCGCTCAGTCAGTGTTGAACTGCCTGGAATATTTCAAGCAGTCAGCGGGAAGAGGCTCCTGGGCACATGGCATCCTCGACGGTGGTGATACCCCTCGGGTTGATGCGCATGAGACCGCTCCAACACTGGCTACAGAGTCGAGTTCCCTGGAGAGCGTGGCACACCGATAGCAGGCGGATGGTGATTATGCTTTTCTGCCGACGCACCCTAACCCCTTGGTCTTCAATGACCTTTCTACGGACGGTGGTCCCTCTCGGGCAGGTCGAGATGCGTCAGGGTCGACAGACGCCTCCCTGCAGGGTTGGGGTGCCTTGTGCAACGGGCACGCAGTGTCGGGGCGATGGACGGGCCCCCGCCTGCGCAGGCATATCAACTGCCTAGAGTTGTTGGACGTGCTACCCGCACTGAAGGGGTTACAACCTCTCGTGCAGAACAAGCACGTGCTGGTCCGGTCGGACAGCACAGCTGCCATAGCGTATTAAACCGCCAGGGTGGCGTTCGCTTAAGGCAGCTAACACGACTCACCCGACGCCTCCTCCTGTGGAGTCCGCAGGTGAGCAGACCTGAACCAGACAGCCGATGTGCTCTCTCGTCAGTTGACGCCTCGCGGAGAGTGGAGACTCCACCCCCGCGCAGCCAGCTCATTGGGTACAGTCCAGGCGGGCTCAGGAAGACCCATTCGCCTACCTGGACACCACCCATTGCCCGCTAAGGTACTCCCCGCCCGAGGCCCCCCTCGGCACGGATGCTCTAGCGCACAGCTGGCCGTGGGACAAGCGGAAGTAAGTCTTCCCCTCAGTGAGCCTCATTGCACAGACCCTGTGCAAGGTCAGGGAAGAGGAGCATCAAGTGTACTACTTGCACCATACTGGCCCAACCGGACTTGGTTCTCGGAGCTAATGCTCTTGACGACAGCTCCCCCCTGGCCGATTCCCCTGACGAAGGACCTGCTTTCCCAGGGGAAGGGCACGTTATGGCATCACGGGCCAGACCTCTGGAACCTCCATGTCTGGCCCTTGGACGGAACGAGGAGATCCTGAGTAGCCTACCCCCTGCGGCGGTTAAGACCACTACTCAGGCTAGGGCCCTGGCCACTAGGCGACTATAAGCCTATAAGTGGTGCCTCTTCTCATCCTGGTGCTCTTCTCGAAGAGAAGACCCGCGGAGTTGCTTGATCGGGTACGTGCTGTCCTTCCAGAGACTCGAGAGTAATCTCTCCCCTTTCACACTGAACGTGTATGGAGCCGCTATTGCCGCTCATCACGACTCAGTTGCTGGTAATCTCTAGGACAGCACAACCTGATCATTTGGTTCCTAAGGGGCGCGGGAAGGCTACCGCCTCACCCGCGCTCCGTACCCTCTTTTGCGACCTTGATGCGGTCCTGGAGCCCCTAGGAGATGCCGCGCTTTCTCACCTCACGATGAAGACGGCTCTCGGGATGGCGCTCAAGAGGGTAGCGGACCTACAAGCATTCTCCGTGTCCACAGATTGCCTAGAACTCGGGCCCGGTGATTCTCACGCTATCCTGAGACCCCGGCCCGGCTACGTGCCCAAAGTTCCCACCACTCCCCCTACACCAGGTGGTGAACTTACAGGCGCTCCCCACCGGGGAGGAAGACCCAACCTCATCTGTGTTATGTCAGTACGCGCATTGCGCCTCTGCTTGGACCGCACACAGAGCCACAGAAGCTCTGAGCAGCTCTTTGTCTGTTTTGGAGATCAGCAGGAAGGGCTGTCTCAAACAGAGATTGGCGCACTGGATCATGGATGCCGTCACTATGGCGTACCTGTCCTAAGTTCGCCTACGCCCACTGGGTGAGAGCTCTCTCCACACGGAGTACAGCCTTCTCGTGGGCACTGGCTCGAGGCGCCTCTCTGGCAGACATCTGCAGAGCTGCGGGTTGGGCTACACCCATCACCTTCGCGAGGTCCTACAGCCTCCGCGTAAAACCGGTGTCGGCTCGAGTCTTGCAGGCATCAGGCAAGACTGGCGGCCGGTAGGGTGTACGCCTATGACAGTACCTTCCCCCCTTTTTTCCTAAGGGGGTCAGTGTACTAACTAGCCTCCCTACTTCCCCCACTGGGTGAAGAACAGGCACTCCATCCATCACTAGCAAGCACCTCCTGCGGGCGGGCTGTGCAGAGCAGCCCTGCCCCTTAGGCCGGGTATCTCCGGAGTTATTCGCAACATAGCTCTAACCGGACCTAGTGCTACCAGACGTTGCAACCCCCCAGTTGGGCGGTTCTGTCTGATGTATCCTCATGCTGGTTCCCACCTTGGTAACCCATGATCTCCTTAGGTGGACCTCCACCTCGCAGTTAACTCCTTCAGTCCGCACTTTCTTCCCATGAGCTCTCCCCTGTCGGTGAGACCATGTTGGTATCTCCACTAGACTCCTCCCTGCGGTAGGAAGTGGTCTCTGTAGCGCATCCCCCACTTGAGGAAGTAGCGCTTACCCAGTGGCCTTACGGTACCAGGCGGCTTCTCGCTGTTAGAGAAACAAGGCCGCCGCCTGTGAGGCCGAGGGCAGGGACCTTCCCACCTTTCAAGAAAGCTCTGGGACCCCCTACCTACCCACTGGTAGGTTACAATTTCGCGGTAGCGCTCACGGCTGACACGCCCAGGCCAGTCACCGTTGCTTCACTAGAGATTGTGACAGGGCACAGTGTTATGGCGTTTTCCATAGGAACCCCATCTGTCAGTTCGACACAACGTCGAGAGACCGACAGAAAGGGAACGTCTCGGTTACGGATGATAACCTCAGTTCCCTGATGGAGGGAACGAGACGTTGTGTCCTCCTTGCCACAACACGTGCTGTCCACTGCAGCAGTCGTGAGAGGTCTCAGGCTCCTCAGAACTAAGGTGAATGAATGAGGCACGCCGTCTCCCATTTATACCCGGATATCCGGGGGCGGAGTCCGGCATGCAAATTTCATTCGCCAATTTTCATTGGCCTTTTCTAAGTAGTCGGAAGCGATTGGTTCTCAGGGACGAACCCCATCTGTCGGTTCGACACAACGTCTCGTTCCCTCCATCAGGGAACCGAGGTTACATCCGTAACCGAGACGTTTCCCATACAGTGTTATATGACCGGAAATTAGTCTGCCGACCCTAGCTCATCGGCGCCATCTTGTGCAACTAGCAAATTCAATGCAAATCAATGTTTAAAAGAAACCTCAAGGTTGACTGTTTTATTTATACTTTTGTAAAGGAGAGCAGCTCAAACTACAGTATTTTTTGTTTTGTGTTAGGGTTTTGTTGAGGAGATTACTTTTTATATTTATAGACACAACACTAGCCATCAGCGCTAGCTGCTAGCTGTAGCTAGATTTTTCGGATTTTGTCTGACCTGTTCCAAAAATGAAACTTTATTTAAATATTAGTCCAATGCAAAAAGAATACCAGTTTTATTCTCAAAAATAAAGCTCACAGTACAGTTTATTGTATGTTTTAGGTTTTTCTACGTATCGACTGTTCTGCAAGGTTGCTCAAGAGCCCGCATTCTCAGGTATTCTTGTCCTTTGATATGTATGTTTTTGTCTGTTAAATCAGGTGGAAAATAATAGCACCTCCTCAAAATATACAGATTTAATATAGCGATTTAATAAAATATATTATATTATATTTTACAGACAATAGAATTTTCTTGATGTTTTTATCTTAGTTGGTGTAAGTTTGCAAATGTACACAACGCTAATCATGATTTGACAATGTGTATACCCATATTTGTGTGTATATAAATGTAAAATTGCATTAATTCTGTCTTTTTGAACAAATGCCCTAGAAAATGCCTTCTCACTGCCTTTTGATGGTCAAGACCTATCACAGTGCAAAATTAGCCAGCACGTCCTGACCTAGAAACATACGTGTTTCACACTGGTTTTGAATTATCTTGCTTCTGCACATGTAAACGGCAAACAAAGATGGAGCCTATATTCCCCCCTCCGTCTGATCATAATCAGTCCTGCCAATCTATAGCCTCTCACTGTTGTATTTTCAGCTTGATAGAGCTCGTCCCTCATTGGTCGTCCATGGCCGGGACTGAGCGACGGACGGGCATCAGATTCACGTCTGCCAAAAGCAGCTGCGTTTTTTGTGTTTCCCAATAATCTTGCAATGAATTGTAAAATTCACAGCGCAACAGAGAGGCTGTGTAGAGCGGAGCCACCATCAGCTGCATTCAAGTGCTTGTGAAAATGGGCTGAGATGGGGCTCATTGCTGAGAGGATATTAAGAGCTACCAGACACAGGCAGCCGGGAGGCAGAGCAACTTAGCATGTCTAAAAGAGTGGGGGAGGAAGCCAAACGCTGCATGCGGTACAAATAGCTTCTTAGATCTTACATCATCTATCCAATGTGCACACAGGGAGATGTCGTATGAGGCTAAGAAACACAAGCGGCATTCAATCTCACGCGAGCAGCTCGTTTATCTGAAATGTCACGATCCTCGCAGCCAGTACAGCTGAGTGAGGCCTGTAAATAATGAGGTAAAATGAGCAAAATGTTAACATTTCAAACAATAGGGCACAGGCATGAAATATTCCTTTACAATATTTACTATTTTACTTAGGTACTTTACTACAACATTGTGATACTTTATAAGTGACCTCACAATCAAATGTTTTAAAGGAATATTTTACTCTAAATTACATTTCTACCGTCAACTTTTATTTATTTAGTGATTTTACAATTGTCATTGTTACAAAGCAGCTATATATGAAAACATGTTAACTACAATCAACACATTAAATACCATACATGCACTGACACACACACTAACGCACACAAAACACACACGGACACACACAGAGAGAGAGAGACAGAAGATAAAAGAAGAGAAACACAGGTAATATGTTATGCAGACTATCAATTCCTATATGGGGTAATAATAATTCACGCAAAATGTTACATTTTAAAATAATATTAACAAGTACAAAATCATGAAGCTGATGTCAGCAGCCCCCCGGCGAGCAAAACGAGTGCAGCCAGTGTGCAATCAGTGGAGAGGAACCCAAAACTCAAGTGGAGAAAAAAAACCTCGGGAGAACCCAGGCCCAGCCAGGGGAACCAGTTCTCCTCTGGCACTACTGCTGCATCTCTACAAGCTCAACAGTGCTTGCACAACTAGGCTAAATAAACAATAAAAGAGGTAGATGATAAATGTATTATTATCTTAATATTCTAATAGCTAATTGCAGTTGACATTTTTTTGTGTAGTGGAGACATGTCAGGTCGTCGCCTCCTTCTTTCAGCTCCGCCATCTAGACTCGGAACAATGAGAAAAGACAACCGAGAGCAGAATACCGTTCTGCATCAGTTGTTATAGGAAGTGTTCCTGGTACCGGTTGATCTAGATAATGCAGCCTAATAATAATTAGAGGATTGAAGGTTGCAAGGTTGAAGAGATGCGTCTTTAATTTAGATTTAAACTGACAAGGTGTGTCTGCCCTATTCGCACACTATTCGGAAGACTGTTCCAGAATTTAGGCGCTATATAGGAAAGGGATCTACCACCTGCACTCGATTTTGATATTACCAACTGTCCAGAGCCCAAAGTGCGTAGTGAACGTTATAGTAGTAGAAGCTCAGTCTGGTACTGTGGAGCTAAACCATGTAGGGCCTTATGTGTAGTCAGTAAGATTTTAAAGTCAATACATTGCTTAATAGGTAACCGGCCTATTTTGCTCATACTTTTTTGTTTGTGTAAGAACTCTAGCTGCAACGTTTTTAACTAGTTTTTGTAATAAACCTACAGGGCAACCGTCTAACAGTGCATTACAATAATCTAGCCTTGACGTCATTAATGCGTGAATTCACTTTTCTGCATTTGATAGTGACAGCATATGACGTAATATAGATATATTCTTAAAATGAAAAAAAAACACAGTTTTGCAGGTGTTGGCAACATGGTTTTCAAATGACCGATTACTATCGAATAAAATTCCCAGATTCCTAGCTGACAATGAGGGTTTTATTGAGCATCTGTCAATAGTTAAGCAGTATTTTTGGTGGTTACGTGTGGTGGTTTTCGGTCCAATAAGTAACACTTCTGCTTTGTCTGAGTTCAACAATAAAAAGTTGCTACTCATCTAGCAAGCTGTACTGGACTAGTGATTTGCGTGACACCTCATTGTTTATTGCTACAAACTAGATAGGGATAAACTAAACCATTTTAATGCTATTCCACTAATGCCAACATAATTTTCAATTCTTTGTAGAAGTATGCTGTGGTCAATGGTGTCAAAGCGGCACTAAGATCTAACAGCACAAGTAACGAGATGCAGCCATGATCAGATGCCAAAAGCAAATCATTTGTTACTCTAATCAGAGCAGTCTCTGTACTGTGATGTGCTTTAAATCCTGACTGGAATTCTTCACAGATGTCATTCCTTTGGAGGAAGGAACATAACTGAACAACCTTCTCAATTATTTGAGACGGGTTGCTCTCTTAAGAGCGTGCCGGTGCTCATTATACCACGGTGTTGGACTGCTATCTTTAATTTTTTTAGCCGCATAGGAGCAGCTGTGTTTAGCGTTTCGGAGAAGACAGGGTTAATATTTTCGGTGATAGTTAAAGATCTTCTAGGATATCAGAAATGCTACAGAATTGAAACAATTCAGGCAGGTTTCTCAGTCGGTGCGTCACTGTTCGAGACGTTTTGTTTTGGCTTGCGACTACTCCCTCTCACGGTCACAAAGTTTCCCTGTTGCAGGGGATCTTCAACCGGAACCGAATTATGTGCACGATTCGCATCCAAAGTGTTTTCAATGGCCCTTTCACTCATACTATCCTCGAATAAAGTTTAGATGCGAAACTCTAATTCTACAATCTTCTCTGACAGCCTGACTATTTTCCTGCATTTATCACATGTGAAACCCTCGCTGCTGACAGAGGAGGCTAAGTTAAACATATGGCATGCTGTGCATGTAAAAATAATAGGAGAGGAAGCCATAACTCACCGGGTTTAAAGAATAATTCCGATTTACCAAGTGTCATCTATTCTTGGGTTATTCCAAAATCCACTTTTGTGTGGAACACAAATGGAGACGTAGTAGATTTGGCTTAAATGAAAACACTTCAACTTTAATATCCAAACATGCACAAAGATTTCAGTTTCAAAAAAGGTTCTTTGGGATGGAAACGGGTTATTTAGATAATTAAAAGTAAAAATAAATTATTCTTTTTTTACCTTTGCTTTGACCAAAAGGTTCTTTGGGGAAAATCTACAGGATCACTCTGAAGAAGTAGAAGGGAGCATTTGTAACACCTTTCTCTTTTTTGTCCAGCAGTTCATAACATTTTTGTTAACTGTACATCTTTTGTTTAAATTTATTAGATTAAAATGTTTTATTATAGCAATTGAACTAATATCTACAGTGAAAGGGAAAACAATACAGTTTTGTTACATTATGTATTTTCTCCACCCATTTCAGCGACACCAATTTCAAAAGGTACTTTGACTGACTTCTGGTTTTTAATGCAATATAATTTAAAATGCACTACATGTTCAAGAGTGAATGCTTGGCTTTAAAAGACCTGTAGCTCCTGACACAAAGGACTGTGCAGTTTTTGGATAGAAAAAAAATGGGAATAACCTGTTTGGTAATGACATAATAGTTTCCACATTTTTGATGGAGAGCAAAAGTTGCTATGTGGATGAAAAGCTGACAAAACCTGACAAAAGACCTATGTATTCTGAAGTGATATCAAATGATTAATTACTTTAAAGAAAAGACAGAAACTCATTATGAATTCTGACCATTTTATGTCTTCAGAAGTCTTGCAGTTGTAGTGTGGACTGGTTATATCCAAAGCTGAGACTAAACATAGACCCGGTATTGTTGGCTTGTATGTTGTGTGTGGTCTAATCAGACTCCATGGGGCCATTGGCCATCAGCTTAGTGCTTATGTGATTGGCCTCCCAGCAGGTGAAAAGGACAAAATGATTTCTCATCACTCATCCTTAGACCGGGGCTGAGCTGACCGTGGTCCATGCTCATGCGTTCTTTGTTCTTTGTGAGGAAAGGGTGAGAAGCAGCAGGCAGTAATGGCCCTTCAGTCGGCCCCTGCTGCCCACACTCAAATCACTGAGGTAATTATCCTCAATCAAAGAGGCCGGAAAAATCTATTGACACTTGAACACCCTGTACAGTGGGCCATTTCACCTCCATTCATTCGGGTCTTCTGACCGGTCTTGTTCTCTCTGACTTTGACCCAGTAGTTAGTGGCAATAATTTGGCTAATTCCCCAGGCTTTTCAAGGCTAATTTCCCAGTCCTGTGAGTAAGAAGCAAAGCACTGATATAGAGATTTTACAATAGTCATAACATGAGAGATGGGATCTTGACATAAAACTAGACTTTCGTGAACAAAGATTAGTGGAGCAAAACGACACAGACATGATGCAAGAGTCCTTTAGGTGGTTGCCATGACGTTGCTATGGAGTAGCTGAGGTGTTGTGAGTTGTAGGTGTTTGTGATAGCACCACCACTGTGTTCTGGGGCGCTGCTAGGGCATTGTTATTTAGTTGTTAAAGCAGAAATTAACCATTCGATCAAATGTACATTATTTGGTAAACTTATTTTCACTTAAATAAAACAACATATAACAGATTCGATGTTACCATTTAAGAAAAAACGTGATGTTTTGTTATGGCTTTTGGAGCAAGGGCGCCGCCATCTTGCAGCACCACGGCATGTGACATTACCGGGTTGGTTCGCGACATTGCAATATTATCCGTGAAGCAGTGAAGAAAAACAAGTATTTCCTTACTTTTTGAATGCGCACTTGTTTTAAAATGTATGGAGACGAACTTTTGTAGAACGAGCTGATGAGCACATGATTAGTCCTATTGCTTATGCATTTGAGCCAATACGCCGAGAGGGCATAGCAATGTATCCGTTACGGGTGCCTACGTGTTAGAGTCTATCTGCTGTCAGGAGGCTGGTTTGGACCATATATTGCGTGGCAGGGACGTGCACAGACATTTTGAGGGGCATGGGCTCAAGTGGAAAAAAGGGCACTTCTCATATTTGTTTTAATTTTTTCCAAGCAAAATGTTAAATATATTAAAATAACTATTTTTTGAAATCCCTCACACTCACCCAATTGTTTCATTTTACAATAATGGTCTTCTGTAAAATTCACTAATTTTATCACAAGAACAGACAACCACATGAAATTAAGCCACAATGTTTATGTTTTCTATGCTAAAGTTTCAAGTATATATTTAGGATAAATGACTGCGCAAAGGAAAATTACATATTTTCACTAATAATTTGTTTATTTTGCAGACGCCAATAAGCTGTTGGTGTCCCAATAACACCAAAATAATTAAAACAATGACCTTCACATTAAACTGAAAAAGACAGTTTGTGCTAATTTGCTATTTTACAGGAAAAAAAACCTGCAAAAATAATTAAAACACACTGCAAAAAATGATTGACAAAATACAAAAACACAGCTGCTTAACTAATTATTATTTTTATTAATATTATTACCTATAATTACACTTCCTGTACCACTCACGCGCGCGCACACACACTAATGGTGACATTAACTTTGTTTCACATTTGTTTCACATTTGTTTCACATTTGAGGGAGGGCAGTTTAGATCTATCAGCATACACAACATATAAAATGGATAGTTATTAGATGAGGAGTCTGACATCAAACTTATCAAGTTATTGTTTAAGGCGGGACACTTAATGTACTGAGTTAAGTAACACTAACACTAACACTTTTGAGTTATTTTAACTTACTAGGGGTTTTATAAAAGTAGCTTAAATATCCTAATTTAACTAAGGGTTAGTCCGGATTTAAGCGCTTGAATGAGGTATATGTATAAATACGATATGCCTGGAGCGCTCGAATGAGGCATCTAGTTATATATATCTATGGTTGTTAGGATTTTTAACTTTTGAATTTTAACTCATTTCTATGTGAACTTGGTATATTTCTGAGAGTTCTAGTTTACAGTTGCAGGGGTGTTTATCTGGGTGGTTTTGGTGGTCTAGATATTTTTTTCTTTTAGAAATAAAGATGCAAAACAATGCCAAAAAAATAAATTTTTGCTGTATGGTTCCATAAAGAACCTTTTTGTTTCACAAAATGTTATTTTTATGGGGAAAAAGGTTCAGCAGACTAAAGAAAGGTAGGAAAGAAATGGTTCTATAAAGAACCTTTGACTAGAAGGTTCCTCAGGGTGGGGCTGCTTTGACAAAGCAAAATATTCTTAAGAGTGTACAGTGAATTTTAAGATAGAAACTTTGGTTTTAGTATATTTCAAAATCGAAAGGCAGTTCATAATCTTTTTATTACCTGTACCTACATGTTTTGTTTAAACAATGTTCAACCCAGTCTCACGGCAGTTCATAACATGACAAATTCATGCAAATTAGCTACCTCATAAAATACATACAAATTCCTGTGAGATTGTGTTGATATGTACACATTTGAAAGATACTTTATTCTTTTCAGGTACATCATTTGAAATCTGCCATGTTTTCTCATGATCTACTCAATTTCACGTTACAAATAGCATGTGACAAATCACTGGACACGTTTTCAGTACTAATAATCATAGGTTTTACTTTTAGTTGATTTAAAAAGTAAACCCATAACACCAAAATAGTAAAAAAAAAGATTTATTAACAGCTTTATTAACCTAAAAAAGAAAAAACAGTCTTTGTTTATTGTGGATTGTATTGAGGAAACTGCTTTGAAGTCTCTATAAACTGATTTCACTCAAGCCAAATCACTCCATGTATCTTTAGCATCTATTTAAGCAGTGCCAAGCAAGGTGCAAATGCCTTCCTTCCCAACAACCCAAACTCATTAAACTTCACAAAATATGTCAGGAGTTCTTCAGGCCGAATTTCATGGAACATATACCATGTGCCATATACCACGAGAGCTTCCTGGAAATCCATTCTTGTCCTCGGGCGGAAAAACAGGGGCTTATTTAGTTCCTGATGGAAGAGCATAATGTTTCATGCATGGGAAAAGCTACATTTGTCGGCCGGAGCCACTGTGCTTTTCTTCCTCAGATAATTGTGCTCCATTTGCTAGCCCAGCAAAGGATCTCCTCAACAGAATGACATTCCTCTACATGGGTTAAGTTTGCAGGACACTGAAAGCTAAGGAGATGCTATTGCCTTGATCCCAGGGTCTGCACGCCCTTGGACCACCCAAAGCCTCCTGCATTTTCCAAACAAAACGCCTTTTGGGATCTGATTGGCTGATTGTAGACTACACCCGGTAGGTGTCAGGTTAGCAAATTTTCATTCAGAATTTTGTTTGTGCCATTAAGCAAGTAATTCCCAAGCAGAACTGTATTTTGCTTTGTTCTTTGAGTTATGTCTCTAATAACCTGTACCTGGTTTGAGCAGAAAGAAATTCCGATCTCAAAGTCTATGCTCTTCTTCTGCTATTTCTTGATATTTCTGTACAGACAGGCAGACTCTGACTTTCTAAATGGGCTCTCACTAAATCCTTGGTGTTTCGAGTCAGATCCGTGGGCGTGGCTTGTTGGTTTTGACTAAATCTTTGGTGTTTCAAGTCTTACGAAACCTTTACCCTAACCCTAACCTTACTCTAACCATCTAAACTACCTATTCATTGTTAAAATTGATGAAAAAACACGTTTAGGTGATGACATCAGACTCGAAACACCAAGGATTTAGTGAGAGCCGTCTAAATGGGGGCCAAGATAAACTGCAATGCAGACACGACTTTTTTTGCCACAGAGTGTCCTAAATGTCCTTTATGAAATGTAAACCCGTAAAATGTTCATGAAAGCCCTGGAAATTGTGGAATATGGTACTTCAACCAAAGCACTTATATATTAAACATCCCAGAGGCCTGAAGACCCCAAGGATTATAGATAAATGTGTGGACTTTAATTCCCAATCTCTCTCCAAGGCCGAGTCAACACTTTCCCCCCATCCAATTCTCTCTCTCTCTTTCTAAGGTTGAGGTTATAAAAATGTTTGCATTACGAAATTGTGTTAATTAAGTGATTGTATTAATGAACCATCACGTGGTAATGAAATTTACAATGCAATTACTTTACCATCTTATGCCACAAACATGAGTTTAACCATGTATGACATATTAAAATCTTCAAAGCAGAAAACATTTAATTTTAGTCAAGTGGGACCTTCCATTTCCACTTCCCATTTCCACTAATATAAATAATTGGTTCGTTCATTAGTCTATTTAGCAGGGAATACATTTATCGATTCTCAAAACAGTTCATCTAATGTTTGTGTTCTCTTATTGCTTAAGGCAATAGGTGATTTGCCAGCATTTCAATTATACTAATGATCCCTCAAGAGCTTCACAAAGGGCTTGTTAATGTAAACATTGGCAATGATGTCATAGAATGTGTACACATGCCAAATGAAGTGTGTCGTGCAGTCTTGATGAAATGGACTTTTAAAGAGATACAGCACATATATATAAACACATAATAATAAATCAAAATCAAGCCAATGTGTATCGCTTGTACTACAAGACCAGCTTACACCAGCCTGCAGTGGTTTACTGATGGCCTAGCTGGTAAACTATGCTTGACCAATATGTACCTTAGGCAAAGCTGGCAGACAAAGAAAAGGTTGCTGGTTAAGCTAGTCATGAAAACTTATGGGGACAGCGGTACTCAACATTCAATTTCTTCAAAACATTCCTGGCTAGCCTTTTCAGTTAGACTTTTAAAGTGGTGTCCGATTCTTTAACTAATTGTTCTTTTGAGATGATTGTCAGAAAGTAACCGGTCAAATTGCTTCATAAAATT
Source organism: Triplophysa rosa (assembly GCF_024868665.1). Classification (NCBI taxonomy): domain Eukaryota; kingdom Metazoa; phylum Chordata; class Actinopteri; order Cypriniformes; family Nemacheilidae; genus Triplophysa; species Triplophysa rosa. The sequence continues at coordinate 3,236,356 of NC_079909.1, read as the reverse complement.
CAACAGAATCAAACATCAGTTGATAATGCAAGACGCATGGGTCCGATTGGTAAGGTTCCACTGTGTATGACATTTACATTTACATTTAGTCATTTAGCAGACGCTTTTATCCAGAGCGACTTACAGATGAGGGAAACAATGGAAGCAATTGGAACAACATAAGGACAAGAAAAAGCATAAGTGCAACAAAAGAAAACGGGTCTCATATAACCTACCACAGTATACAGAGCGTTGTTGTTATTTTTATTGAAAGAGTAGATAGGAGATAGAAGTCAGAACTGATCAGTCAGGTGTTGACGGAAGAGATGTGTTTTCAGACGATTCTTAAAGATGGTTACAGAATCTGCTGATCTTGTAGCAGCGGACAGATCATTCCATAAATGTGGAACGGATCCCAAGAAGGTACGTGAGAGAGATTTTTTACCTTTTTGGGATGGCACCACAAGCCGTCGTTCATTTGCAGAGCGTAGGGATCTGGCAGGTATATAAGTCTGCATTAGCGAGTGAAGATAAGGGGCTGCCAAATCAGTGGTCTTGTAGGCCAGGAGCAGAGCCTTGAATTTGATTCGAGCGACTATAGAGAGCCAATGTAACTTGAAGAGAGGAGTGACATGCGCTCTCTTCGGTTCATTGAAGACCACTCTTGCCGCTGCATTCTGGATCATCTGTAGAGGTTTGGTTGTGCAAGCTGGAAGTCCAGCCAGTAGCGCATTGCAGTAGTCCAGTCTGGACAGAACAAGAGCCTGGACTAGGACTTGCATAGCATTCTCGGATAGCAAAGGTCTAATTTTCCTAATATTGTAGAGAATGAATCTACAGGACCGGGTGGTGCTGGCAACCTGATCAGTGAAGTTAAGCTCCCAGGTTTTCGGCCATTCTGGAAGATGTGATGGTTAATGAGCCCAGTTGAATGGAGAAGTTGTGATGAATCTTTGTGTCAGCCAGATTACAAGCAGTTCTGTTTTAGCAAGGTTCAGCTGCAGGTGATGGTCGTTCATCGAGCGAAATGTCGGCTAGGCATGCTGAAATGCGTGCAGAAACAGTCGGATCGTCAGGCTGAAATGACAGGTGGAGTTGTGTATCATCCGCATAGCAGTGATAGGAAAAACCATGTTTCCGAATGACAGAGCCGAGGGATGTCATGTACAGTATATAGAAAAGAGCAACGGTCCAAGCACTGCGCCCTGAGGCACCCCTGTGTCGAGATGTTGGGACTCAGAGACCTCTCCTCTCCAGGATACTCTAAATGGCAGTAATGGCAGTAGCCAAATAAAAAGATGACAAAACTCAAAATCTTGTTTCTGTGTGATTTTTGAATTTCATAAAAATACTTATAGACGGTTTCAAAGCAACAACATAAACAAACGTTACACTCTTTAAAAAAGGTGCATCAAAAGGTTCTTCGATGCCATAGAAGAACCTTTTGGTTCCATAAAGAACCTTTTACACTTGAAGAACCTTTCTGTTTTACTAAAGGTTCTTTGTGGCGAAAAAAAGATTCTTTAGATTATAAAAAAGTAAGAAAGAGATGGTGATAGAGAGGACAGGAAGCAAAGTGGGAGATAGAGAGAAGGGGGTGGGTTCAGGAAAGGACCACGAGACGGGAATAGAACTCGGGTCGCCTGATGCACAACCGCGCCATGTTGCACCTTAAGCACCTTTATTTTTAAGAGTGTACTGCGCATGCGCACTTTTGTGGCCTGAACTGAACTTCCAGTACACATCCGCAAAGAATAGAGTTCCTACAGATTATTTCTGATAACAAGCAAAAAAAATAACAAGTAAATTATTTGGCTAGCAAGTTCAAGTAATATGTCTTTTTTTAGAATATAAAATGTGTCGCTGTTAGATTAAAACCTCCAACACTCCATAAGAAATAAAAACACTGCAGTTTTTCAATATTTAACCTCTGTGTTGTCAAAGTTGACAACCTCTTTTTAATCCTTTTATTGGATAAATATTTGCAAAATCCACCGACAAACATTAAGGGTTAAAATGATTAATGATTTATGAAAAAAATTAAATCAGCTTTCAGTCCGACATCAATCATATTAAATCGATATTATGCACCAAATATATACAGTTCTGAAACCAACTGAATTCAAGCAGTACTACAACATAAGTTGACAAAATTGCCTGAAAAACTGAAGTCTTATTGTGACTTCAAGAGTATAGAAGGCAATGTCTTGTCATCTAAAACATCCTCTTAAAAACACGAGGAAATGATTGGGAATCAAAAAAGGCAAGGTTTCACTGCACCTTTTGTATGAAACAAACACACAAGTGTACAAATCAGCAACTGGCGAGGTTGGCAATTGCATCAATCTACATAGTAATGCAATCAGCCAGAGTCTCATGGCTATTTTGAACGAGTCCAAAAATAGCTCAAACAAGCTGAACCTTTCACAAGGACCCAATGCTAATGGTGCTTCATTTAAAATTTAAATATCGGCTTAGATGATGTTATTTTGTAGCAGATTTTCCAATATTATGACATTTTTCTGCATTTGTTGTGCAGCGTCTGCTCCAGAAGCTGCCTGCAAAAGCGAAAGGCTCTTTTTATACTTGTACTTGTATACATAATGTGGTTATGTTTAAAGCTGAGATCGGTTATCAGTTTCGCTTTATCTGTTTCCAACCAGACTGTGGTATCTTAGATCGTAAAATATGATAAAAGTTGGAAGAGATACAAAAGACTTCTAAAGAATAGCTTTTGGGTCAATGATATTAATGCTGAGGAAATTTGCCTTTGGAGCTCTAGAGTGATGTGACATTTGTACTTGTAACTAAACTAAAAACAAAAACATTATTGACACCAATAATGAAGAGAGAGCCAATAGTTTGAGATGTATTTGCGTTGGGCTGCATCTCATTTGTTCTAGATTTTCTGCCCCAAACATGTTTTGAAGAGCTCATGTCAAAAGACAAAAAAATGACATTTTTTGAAATATTAAATTTTGTGTTCCACAGAAGAAATAGTCATATACAGGCTTTTAACCATATTTATATTTTTGGATGAACAATGCCTCTAAAAGTTATTACGATCATCTTAATGCACTGGAAAGTTAAAATCCTAAGCTTTCAAATAACATCTATTTTATGCAAAGTGTGTGATTCATAATAAAACAGCTAGCTAATTTTAGATCCAGATAATTTCAGATCCAAAAACTGGTAACAATATGCAGTTGGTTATCAGTTATCATGTCTACATGTACATGTCTACTTCAAAGCTAGAAATGCTATCAAATGGCATCCATGCAAAGTCCACTCTGAAGAAGAACTTTTCGAGTCATTTTTTAGATTTGCATTAATCCCAGTGATAACACTCTTGTGTGTAAATCTAAATGCAGCATATTTATTAAGGCATTAGCGTCAAGCATCTTTTGCATAACATAATGATGTTGCTGCCAGTTGCCTGGAGCAGCTAATTTCCGCTCCGCTTTGCCTTGCGTGACCTCCCTCGTAAATCATTATGCTAATGTGTAAGTACCATGCGCTTTTTGTCCCGGCCTGAGCATAATTACCCAGACACACACTGATGCTAAGAAGTCCCAAAAGGGGTGCACAGCGAGATGGCAAGAGAGGAAGGGGGTCTGGGTGAAGAGGGACACAGGGGTGGAGATGGAAGGGTGATTGAAACCAGAACGGCTAGTCATTACATTCACACATCTCCAGCTGTTATAGAAACTGAGAGGGTGTGCTCAGCACAGCAGTACAAAATCACTGAGCAGGCATGATATTTGATTCTTATAAATTACTTTTTATGTACAAATAAATACTTTTTTCTGTTATTTAAAACAAAAGTCAAAAAGTGGTGCTTGCCAGTGAGAAACTCCTGTTTGTCTGGTTGTTTGACTGGTTATTACTGTATGGATGCTAAATTGTGTTCAGCACATTGCTCTCCTTTTTGGTGTCTTATTCTGGATTATTAATTATTTTGATTTTTAATGTTTTTGTAATTTTGCGAAGGGGTTATGAAATTGTTTATACATTTCTAGAATGTTGCAATTTTTGCAGTATTTTTGTGTAGATTTTTTGGGGGGAGGTGGGTTGCCAGGGTGTTACTATGCCATTGCTAAGGTGTTTTTTTTTTGTTGTTGCTCTGAATCCACTAGTAATAGTTTTTGTTGTTGTTGTTGTTTGCCTCAGCAAATGCACCTATAATAAATTATTTCACTTATTCTAACAAATAAGTTAAATTGTCAAGTAATGAGAAGAGTGACAGTGATTTGTGTAATAAACAAGCTATTTGTGAAGCCGCATGTGACTATTTCATAAATAATCTTAGAAATGATTGTGACACAACAACCAGATTTATGGGATTTCAATAAAAAATGTTTGGATGATGTCTTAATGAAGGACAACTTCACGCAGGTGGAGTACCTCGCTGTATGACATCTAATGCCAGAGGGTAGTTGCTGAGATCATAAGGACATCGCCCATTTTAAACAATTTATTTCAAAATCATAGATCTAAATAAGTCATTTTTATTTTATTTTTAGAACAGCTTCAGGTTTCTAGATGTTGGAACATGGCTGTAATATTCCAAAATATCATTGAGGTCAGGCACTGATGTTGGATGATAGGGTCTGGCTCACAGCTGGTGATCCATTTCATCCCAAAAGCATTCAGTGATCCAAGGCTGGGCTTTGTTTAGACCAAGAGGAGTGTCCACATACGTCTGGTCATGTACTGTGTTGTTTATCTTATTGTAGTCATTCTCCTCCATCATTAGCACATGAGCACACCATGTGGCCTTTATTTTGACATCTACATCTATAAGGCCGAAACACAAGTTTGTGAAATGAGTCTTTGAATCATTAAGATGACAGCTCTGCTCATTGACCAGCCTTGGCAGCTACAGTAAAGCTTGAATGAATCTATATTGAATGAAAGTGACTGTGCTGAAAATATCATGAAGATTCTTGAATGATGCCAATTGATGTGATAAAAGTGATATAGGCATGACCTTAGACCACTGACAACCTGCAGTCTATTCATTTATATTGCATACAAACTGGCAGGCATTAAATTGACAAGCTTGTTTTTTCATTTAGGCCTATTCGTCTTTGTCATATCAGAATAATGAATTAAGATACTACATAAGGGGAAAATATTTCCTTATGAGTTATGATGGAGTAGGAGAGTGTAAAGTTCGAATTGTATGGGTGCACATGAAGTGTTGGGAAATTGTGCTACATTAAAGTGCTTAGAGATTGGGGAAGTATTTCTGGCAAACAGCCTTAGAGAACTGCACTAAGCATGACTAGTGACCCATTTTTATAATACATTTAGTTAAGGCTGTATGCCTTTTATTTCAGCAGGGAGAGCTCTATGTGAAGCCAGCCTTTTTAATATTAAACTCTCCATATTTGTACTAAAGGCATGGCAAATAAATAACTTTGTATTGTGCTCTTTCTTCAAGGGACTCAATTTTATTTTGTGAGAAATTAATGGATGGACAACGGTGGTTTCTGTGACTAGTGGCTAAAAATGAGGAGTTGAGAAATAAGAGGTTTGTTGATGTCACTGAATAGGACAGTAATTTTAGAGGCAAATGTACTTTAAGAGACAAAGATTTTCATTCGATTAACGTATACTGTAAAAGTTAGTAGGCTCAATGATGACTTCATGGGTGATGTTCATCTCCTGATATAAAAGACCGATAAAACAAGTTCTAGCCGATCACCATAAGTCTTCAGCTGGTACGACGCATGGTCATGATTGACAGTGTTTCTCAAACATCTTTTCAGGCAAGACCTGAAGTCATACCATCGGCTGCAGACCTCTATCATCACAACAGATCCCTGAGGCCTCAAGACAAATTTTCATGTAACCCAAACGCTGCCCCAGCTGAGGAACCCACCTCTTTGCCCTGCAGCGCTGGAAATCTGACAACCTCACATCATGCCAGGCCAAGGTCATAAGCCAGGCTGCTGGCCTGCTTCAGTTGGTGGCAGATTTTCTCGCCCAGTTGCAGGGGAACTTGTATGTTCTTTTCATTAGGCCAACTGGCACTGTTGTGTTGTTTCTCACGTAACGCCTTGAGATATGTTTGTGACTTTACATGGCCTGTGTTATCACTGCTGGAGTCCATCACTTGCCGAGGAAATTAGTGGTGAGGTTGCGAACTGCATCCAACGGCTCACTCCACCCCTCCCTTTCGAAGCACTACGGTGGCTGACACAGGACAAAGATGTCGTCACGTTTTCGCTTCTTTGCCGAAGGAGATAATGTATTTTCGAAATGCGCTCTGTAGTGCAGTTTGTCCGTTTAGGGCTACTGTAGAAACAACATGGAGAATTCTATGCAAGGGGACCCACGGTGTATGTAGATAGAAATAGCTCATTCAAAGGTCATAAAAACATAACGCTTCATTATGTAAGGTCTTTATACACCTCTGAAGACATAGTTATGAATATTATATTTGCATTTCTGTCAATAGATCCTCCAAAAAATTACATGCTTAAATGCTCCTACTGAAAAGCATAGGCTACTGTAAGACCTGCATTCATATGTCACCATGAACCACACAACCAGTCTTATGTAGCACTGGAGCATATAGCCAAAAATACATTGTATGGGTCAAAATTATCAATTTTTCTTTTATGCCAAAAATCATTAGGATATTAAGTAAAGATCATGTTCCATGAAGATATTTGGTAAATTTCCTATCGTAAATATATCAAAGCTTTATTTTTGTGAGTGGATGGCCTGCTACAGTGCCTCAGATAAAGAATGCAGCTGCCAGAGTTCTAACCAGGTCCAGAAAATACGATCACATAACCCCAATGTTATCAACCCTTCACTGGTTACCCATTAAGTATCGTATTGACTTTAAAGTTCTTTTAATTACTTATAAAGCCTTAAACGGTTTAGCCCCTACCTACATAACAGAGCTTCTACCACACTACAACCCATCACGCTCTCTAAGATCTCAAAACTCCAGACTTTTGATAACACCTAGAATAACTAAATCCACCAAAGGGGGTAGAGCTTTCTCATACGTAGCACCTAAACTCTGGAATAGCCTCCCCGATACTTTTCGAGGGTCAGACACACTCTCCCAATTTAAATCTAGATTAAAGACACATCTTTTCAGCCAAGCATTCACTAACACATAGCTAATGAACAGCAGCTACGCTAATTATTCTCTTTCTGTTTCTGCCCTCGCCTCGGGATGCCCATCCCGAGGTAGGGAGAGATTCCGCCAGGCCCAGATGAACGTCATATGCCCATCCACAACTAAAGATTACGCCAGCTACATCGGAAAATCCCGTGCCATCCTCCTGCGAGAGCCTGTGGACTGACTGACCATCCAGCTCCATCCAAGGCAATTCCATCACCACCCAAGAAAAAGGCGACCATCTGGCCGGCCCAGCTCAGACAATTCCATCCCCAACCGAGAGCAAAGACGGACTACCTGTCACATAAATGCTAAATTTACAATACTTGGTATTTAATGCTAAACTTACATCACACGACAGCAGTTTGAAGTTATAGCTGCACTCAGTGACTTTGATTGGAGGTAGCTGGGTGGGTGTTGTAGGGAGTGGGGGGGCTTGTTGGTTGTGGTTCGGGGCGTTTCATTTGTTGGGACTGTGTGGGTCTGGTCTGGTTGGTCTTGTTTTGTGGTCGATGTCGGACAACAGAGGAATAAAGTTAATTATGCCATTACTACTTTTCCCTGGTTGTTCCTCTGTTGTCTGTTGTTGATCGCGGAATGGGACCGGGTTGGACCTGCACGGTTTCGGCGGGTGGGGCTTCCTGGGTCGCGGCTCGTGGGCTCTCCCTGTTCTTCGTGGACGTTGCTCGGTGGCTTTGGTCGGGGTCACTGAGTGCAACTATGACACGTCAGAGGAGATCTGGCCCTCCCGACTGAGCCTGGTTTCTCCCGAGGTTTTTTTTTCTCCATTTATTCATCATTGGAGTTTGGGTTCCTCGCCACAGCAGAGCAGTGCAGTGTTGGCTTGCTCACCGGGAGACTGCATTTATTTATTTATTCTTTTATTTATTAGATATTATTTATTATAATGATCTTGCTTGGTCTATAAACACCATGCACTGTGCTGTGTTTTACCTTTCTGTGTTTTTCTTATTTGCTCCTGTAAAGCTGCTTTGGAACACTGCACATTGTGAAAAGCGCTATATAAATAAAATTGAATTGAATTGAATTGAAATTGATTAACAACTTCGAAGGTTTTCGAAGATTTTCGCAATAGTTTGATTTGCACCCTCAGATTCCAGAGTTTTAAACGGCTGTGTCTCGGCCAGATATTGTCTTATCCTAACAATGAATGGTGGAATGGCTCAGAAATATTTGTTTTTAAAGAAAGAAAATTCACATTTTCTATAGACTTTCAGATCCAGAACCTATCAACCAAATGGTTTTGCAATTCTGCAGATATTTTGTCATTTCGGTCAGAGTTTTGTCTTTATAATCAGCACTTCAGTTAGACTTATCAGTACGCCTGTTGTGCAGATCTGAGAGCAATTAACTGCGAGAGTGTGTGTTATTAGCGTGACCTTTCGAAACATCTTGGGCTCATCAGATGAAGATGAGAAGTGACACGGACAGAGCTGGAGGTGCTGTGGCTCATAGTTCAGGGTTCATGTTGAATTGCTGTTTATTAAGTTTATTTGTAATTAAAGCTTTCTCAATTTTCTTTGACCTTTTAACCTTACAACAATATCTTTTGTCCATTACTGACAATTATAAAGTATTCCATATTTTGTGTTTTGGATGCTACCTGAATCAACCAACCCTTTGCAATTTTTATAAATAAGTCACTAGTTGTTGCACTGAATCATTGTTAAATAAATGCCCATTATTATGTTTTAATAAATTAAATTACTCCCTTAGACCACAATGACATCTATTGTATAACATTATTGCTTTTATTTTTTTGATGCGGTAATGAACATCTTCAAAAAATGCCAAATGCGCCTACTTTTCTTCTATATTTTGAGCTGTGACATCACATGTCAGAAATCCATTTAATGCTTTGAAGAACCTTCAAAGAGTTCACTTAAAAGGCATCGATAAAGGAAGCTGCTTTTTGGGTTACTGCATAGTATAGGGCTAACTGAAAAATGGTAAGCAGCCAAACATTGACCCATTTAAATGTTCAAAGACACTGGGCCAGTCAAGGACATTTATGAAACTGTACCGAAGCCTCTCGGACATGCACTTTAGATCACAGCCAGGCAAACGGAGAATTTGCCATCTGAGGTCTAGATCAAAGTGTTCCCTCAAGCCTCACCAGTCACCAGCCACTAATAAACTGAATCCTAGGGGTGTCATTAACCAGGTGAAGGGTACCTGCAATATTTCAGATGTTGAACTTTGCATGCTTGCTAATATACTGTGAAACAGTGTTTTCCATCTGACAGGCTCTTCCATCCTAGGCCAAAGATTTGAATATTATTTCTGTTTTGATTTTTGCAAACCAAACAAGGTCTTACAGGGCAATTCAAGCTCATGATGCTTGACGTTGGACAGTCTGCATGTGTACAAAGAGCAAGAATTGCAAAAAGTGCAGATAGAATATTACATCTGCAGCACCTTAAAGAGATCAATGGATTGCTGAAGATTTATGTAAATGATATGAAAATGAAATAAACAATTGACAGAGACACAGGATACAAACAGACAAAAGAAATAGATCTGGACGACAGGCATCTATAAATAACTAACACATTATTGCAGGTAAACATGAGAAAGCACTATAAGTGTTTGTAAGAGTGATTGAATGAGATGTTTCAGAGGATACATTTTCATTTCACAGCTACAGCAGGAGAAAAACTGTGTGCGCTCCACCTGTCAGTAAGATGAATAGAACATATTACTGCACATTTACTTCACCATGAAGCTCTTTCACTTCTATAGGACCATAGAGAGTCAAATGTCAGGATGAGCTAGTTGCGTTTTGGCGGGTTTAAAAATAGCACCCTTTGGCCAATTAATATCGCTTACACATAATCCCCAATTTTTTGTTCCTTTTTTCAGCGAAATAGTGAACCAAACAAAGAAGCAGTTCCTCGCAAATGCATTATTTCCTCAATGGTGATCATTGTTTGGCTGTTCATCTTTAATATTTTGAAGTTTCTAGGTTTTGCTACTTTTATCACGAAATATGGTGGTAATAATCAGTCAACCCTGAAGTGCTATCTCTTTTCCTGCGGCCCCTCTGAAATTGCAGGAATCAGCATCTTCTGGTCCGTCTTGACAGGAAGATGATATCACGATGTGTGGAGATGAGCCCAGTCTCATGAATTGCGTATAAATAACACGCGCATGGAATTATCGTGAAATACGTATGCCAAGGTTCGATTTTGCGTGCATAAATACACCTATTTTTGCGTGTATATGATACGCCAATTTAGCGCGCGTGCATATTAACCGGCAATTTGTCTTATTAACCTGTCCCCTAACCCAAACCCTAAACCTAATGTTAGCGTGCGTGCATATTATAACCTCTACCCTAACCCAAACCCTAAACCTAACAGTATTATTTTAATTATTTCAGTGTTTCCTCTTCATGTACGTTTCAAAATGGCTGCTCTCCAGCGAGATGCACGCAAACAATGGCATATCATATGCACGCAAAATCTAACTTTGCGTACGTATTTCACGATAATGCAACAGCGTGTTATGAACAACTGAAAACTATTCAAAATGTAATAAAAATGTAACAAAACCCACAAATTAGATCATCAGTTTGACCAAAATGATGATTAAAATAATAAGTTATAATAGTGTTATCAAATGAGTTCAGTGTTGAGTGTAACTAGTTACTAAGTAATTAGTTACTGTAATTTAATTACTTTACCCATGAAAAAGTAAAGTAAGGGATTACTCTTATTTTTTCGGTAATTTAATTACATTTACTTCTGATGTAATTAAACTAAATACTTTGTGTAATAGATGTGTGTGCAATAGTGGAATTGACATAAAAATTTGTCTAACTTTAAAATCTGTGCTTTAATGTATAATTCTCACATTTGTAATACTTTGGTCAGTTAATAATATACTACTTAATGTAGTTTTATATTATTTATTTTAATGAATTAGAAGAGCAGTTTAATGTCTATCCTTGAATCACTTAACTCAGTGGCTCCCAAACTTTTTACAATGGCTTTAGATGTATTACAATGTGTATACACGATTTAAGGTTAAAAAGCGCTGTATTTTCCACATACCGGTCATGTTTGTATCTCCTCTTAGCCCCGCCTCTCTGAAACGCGATGATATTTTACAAAGCTCATCGCTCTGAAAAGCGAGGTGTGCTATGATTGGCCAGTTCACTACTGCGTAGTGATTGGTGAAATACTGCAATTGTGTGACGGAAATGTAACGCCTCTTACCATATTCGGAACATCAGGTTTCAAAGCTAATGACAGGTGATAAAATGGCATCGATACTTCCCTATCCATTCGAGCCCGAATCTGATCCGGAGAATGAAGATCATGCCGATACATTAACTTTGCCAGTGCGACTCGAGCAGGATGTTAAGGATTGTTACGTTTTTATTAAAAAACTACTTTAAATAGTTTAAAACTATAGCTAACTGTTTTACCTTTTATATACGACGTTATAAAGATTTGGCATCAGTGTAATGAAATCATAACGAATTATAACAAAATTTAAAAACATACTTTTATTATTTTACCTTTTATGTATAGGTGCAAATGTGAAAACTGTAATAAAATGCCCACTGAGGTTGAAAATGTATGCTGCTTGGAAATACAAAAGGTACGAAGTAATTACCTTTTTTGATACATATTGACACACACACATGCTTTTACTGTTTTCTGTATTACAAATACTAAGTCTTGTCTTCCACAGGTTTTGAGACGAATGGATGAGGTTGCAGGCCCTCTCAAATGCATGACACACCACCCAGGCTTCGAACCTAACTGTTTAACAGAAGCTGCCGTGCGTGGCCGGTCTTGATCGCTCCGAGATTAGTGAAGCAATCGTCGTTAAAATGCTCTGCACAAACTAGCACTTTTTCATTGTACTTCTCTGGAACAGTGTTGAAAATAAAATGTAACCATTCGTTTTTTGTTGACTCATCTTTTGGCAGAGAAAACAAAGAGGCTTTCTTTTGGCAACGGAACACACAGCGTCTCCACGACATGGCTGCTCCGGCGGCGGTACAATGAGATTTACAAGACCGCCCACATTACTTGCGTGTAGATTTGGGCGGTTTTAGTCAAATCACTCCACGAGCTGACGTCAAGTTGTGGGGGTGTGGTTACACGAGGCGTTTCAGGCAGGTCTGGGTGAGCATTCGCTTCAAGATAAAGTACATCTTTTGTTCAGACACTTAAATTTTTGCAATTTCACGTGTCTAATACATGCATGGGCAACTTATAACACACAAAAGATAAAGAAAAACACGTACTTCCGGCGAATAACTCCTTTAAACATTTTAGAAACGGAGTTATCTCATTCTGGAACCAAACTCTTCAAATATTGGTAATTTCCATTACATTTTGCTTTAATCCAATTTTCTTTTCTATTGTTTACATTTTCTAAAATAAGACGTGTGTTCATCTGTGCAAAATTCCCTTTTCCCCTCCTTGTGGGTGGCTGCTAGGAAGTGGTTGTTATGTGTTTTAGGGGAAATGCCAGTTGGTCACTTATTATCTCTAGTTTATTTTGATCTATATTGCTTAGACACCTCCTTCCGTCTACATTTTTTGCCATTTTTTATTCTACCAAGCGTAAATTGTAAATCCGATGATTTGTATCGCTCATTACGTCAATAACAAGCAGTGCGGGACACACACTAAAGTTTGTTTCACTTAAGCACAGACGCGTTTCTGGAAAGCATTTGCGGAACAGCGACATGCAAGAGCCGTTTTGAGACACCTTCCACGTTCACATGGGTAAAGAAAGTGCATCCATCAAATAGAGTTTAATCTCTGGAACAAAGATGAATCTCGTCGCTGTGAATGAGATCTTTGACTCTGAGACTGGGATGGAAATGAGAGCGTGTTTTATTCGCCGTGGAGCCATACCTCTCTCTTTGTGCTGCTGTTCCTGGGCTCTCCAGGGAAGATGGATGTCTTTTCAAGCCTTACATTTGACTTGTCAACATAAATCATGGAGAACTGGGCCAAACAGAGGCCACTGGCATCAAACTGATGGGAAAAAATTTACTCACGGTCTGCCTGTGAAATGGCCACATTAGGACATATTTAACTCCTGAACCAGTAGATTGAGACATATAAATGACGTTGTGTATATGCCAAATTGATAGAGATCTAAATAAACATGTCCAGGGTTTTGTAGTTGTTGCAATTCATTGAAAGAATACTTGCATTAAACAAATTCATTTTTGTTTTATTCATTTTCTCACAACAATCTTCTGTACTGTTCTTTCTTTTTAAATCCTTTCTTTTCTATGTAAAAATAACTAAAAATTCCAAGTGAAGTCACATTTTTTAACTATTTTTCCCTTTTTGAACTTGACAGCACTGGCAGCTAAAGTAGGCTAAATGACATACAATGTGAGGATCAAGCTAAATGTGGCAAGTCTTCCCAACACATTACCATTATGTTTAGTTCTGTAACCATATGAATTACATTTCGGGTAAACTACACTGCTTGGTTTTTATTCCAAGAGGAATGCTATTTTTTACGAAATAAGCATTTCATCCTCATCTCCTCTCAAAGGGTTTTCAGGCCCATTTCTTTCCTCTCGTTTTTGCGCGTCTGGCTGCAGTTTTTTCTTCCCCCAAAAAAACGCGAAATCAAAGGAGGGATTTAATCCATTCTTTCATTGGGAGCGAGCTCACTCTACCCCCCTCCAAGGTGCAGGGTGCGATAAAGGGCAGACAGAGAGCTCGAGTGCGGAGGGCGGGCGGACGGACGTGCGCGCTTCTTGTGGATTTGCGCGGCTTTAACGCGCCGCGGCGGAACACTGCCCCTTGATGGACAGCGCTCGCCATTGCACAAATAACGCGAGCTGTCATGTCGTGTTTTTGTGTGTTTACTGTGGGAAATTGATGTATGATGTTATGATGCAGACTGTGTTGTGGGTGGGGCTTTATCATTCGTCTTGCACATTGTGTTCCTGCTGTCTACAGAGACAGTGACTTGTGTACAGGCGTAGCTTACATTTTGGGGATAAAAATGTCCCCACAAAAATAGCAAAACCTGAAATCCAAGTACATTGCATGAGTAAAATTGAACAATAATTCTTATTTGAAAATTTAAAAAATGCAAAAATGTATCTATGAGGGATAGGGAACAGACAATTAGGAATAAAAAAGTAACGTGTCTATGAAAAGTCTATGGCCGGTCCCAAAGAAGGTACCAAAAACAAACAGGTCTGTGCAAAATATTTTGGAAAAATGAAAGAATGCAATTATTGCTATAATTGATGCTTTGACACAAATGAACAAAATAAATAAATAAATTTGGAGAGTAATATGCCCCTGACAACGATATACATTGTTTTACGTGACAGAAGCAATGCATGTTTCTCTGTTTGTGCTGTTTGAGTTGATAGCTGAGGAATATAGCGTTTAAAGAAAAAGTGTACGAATGTCTCATATCTGTTTTGACAAGGTTTCAAAAATGCTGCTATAATTTTAGATTTTTGGGGATAGCTCTGAGCTTTTTGAGTTTCTCCGTGCCACAGCTAATAACCCCATTTATTCCCATTTTTACTCTTCATAATTGCAGCATTTCTGGTCCTTTTAACTCTGACTGACTGCACAGACGAATTTAATTTCCTCAGATATGCTTTTCACAAACCAAAATAAAAAATAAAATACTCCAGAAATCCTTCTTGCAGTGCAAATGCCTCAATACTTCATTTAGCCGAAAAATAAACAGTCATGCATTTTGCCTGAATGCATCCAGTGCCCAATAGAGTGAAATTGGCTTTGGGGGGTTGGAGTCACACTGTCATCTCATTAATATAATGCTGCATGGGCATGACCACTCTAAACATCATTAGCCCTGTTTATCACGCATAAGGTCAACTAACATCTTTTAAAGGCTAGGAAACAGAATCTCAGCCAAATAAAAATAGAGCATTTTAGCCTGTGTCATTAAAACTCGCTTGGTTTGAGAAAATAAAAACAAACACAGCATTCATTTTGGTCATTTTGATGCATTACAGTGATCAATTAGTGTCACGCTGACGTTTTATAGTCATTCGTCTATTGTCACTTCAGTCATTTGGAAATTTGGGTAGAAATTGTTTGCTCATCAAAAATGACGTATTGCTTTTACTTGCTGTTACTAAATTCTGCATAGATTTTTGTGCATTGCATAGTCAATGCAAACGTAGGGCAGCTATGCAAGTCAAAGCAAAGTAAATATTGCGTTAAATACCAGCTGCCCAGATATGCTTAAAGAATATGGCATATTTTTAAATTTGAACTATAAACAAAAAAATATTTTGAAATAAATATAAATGTGACTAAATATTAAATAATTATTGAGAATAAATGTTAAGTGTATAAGTGAAATAAAATTGATTTGTGCATTTGCATGTCTATAAGCCTAATGTTCTTCACTTTTAAGATCAGCGCTGTGGGAAATAGGGAGTATGGAATCATATTCAGTCAAATTTCATAAAACTGAAACTGCTAAAGGCAAATGTAATACAGACATGCTTCGTGCTTTGTGATTTGTTCCTTGCAGACGTTCGGGACATCTGAACATTGATTTATGCACAGAGACCAAAGGCAAATCTTTTAATTTCATCCACAAATAAATCAGATTTCAATCTCTGCTAATTTAAATACATTAGAAGTGAATCTTATAAAAGTAAACCGTGCTTGTAAACCTGTGAGCATCTTGGTTTTCTGCTAGTCTTTGTTGTGACGCTGACATTGTAGCATGGCAGAATATAATCACGGTGGAGGGAAAGCAATCATACTTCATGATTTAGCTATTAATTTTTACCCGACTCATTTTGATTGTGTGTCTGAATGACTTTGAGAATGCATTTTCTCACTTACCCGACAAATATAGATTGCCAAGGCCATTTTCATCTGAAGAGAAGAAAGGGTTTTGGGCAAGGTATAGTTTACAGTTGATTTTTCACAGGTATATCATCAGGGCTCTGGAATCTATTCCCTCATTTGTGATGCCTCTGTGGGAGAATGTGGCTCACTGTTCATTACATGTAAATAGATTTCTACAGAGAAATCAATACAGGCCTGATGAAGCAGCACGCTCTCTCTCTCTCTCTCTCTCTCTCTCTCTCTCTCTCTCTCTCGCTCTCTCTCTCTCTCTCTCTCTCTTGCCACTCAACCACTCTCACACTTAAAAATAGTGCAATTACGCCTGTGCTTGTGCGTATGTGTGTGTGTGCGTTATATTATATTTTATTTCTGCGATAACAACCGGCTGCCTGATAATCCCTTACTTATTTTATATTATATTAGAACCCCTTTTAAAAAGCATAAACAAATGCTATGTATTTAACTGCGTGTTTTAAATTCCTATACATGTTGTATATTCTTACACTTGGATATCATTGGATATCAAAATTGTACTTGGAACTGGAAATTACAGATGAATTCATTTTACGGCTTTGTTTTTAATCATCTTCAGCATTGACCTTGACTTTCATGCATTTTAAAACATGAAAGTCAAGTCAGAGAAAGACAACTTATGAAGTGTCCTGAGGGGATACAAGCACAAAAAATCATACGAAAATGTAATTCCTCTTTCCATTTCCATTTTTGCTTCTGAAATGTCTTTTACATCCAATCACATCTTGTCTGGGGAGGAGCTGCGAAGACAGAGAACAGGAAGAGGCTTTGATAGTTTTGAGAGAGAGAGAGAGAGAGAGAGAGAGAGAGAGAGAGAGAGAGAGAGAGAGAGAGAGAGAGAGAGAGGAATAAGTGCCTGAAGGGCTGAGACATGTAAGTGTAGCTTTTGCTCTTGTGTCGACCAATGTGACTCCCCAATGTCTGCAGATGAGAGAAAAGTGATGGAGGTGAAATGAAGAAGTGATGCTGGAGGGTGGAGAGAGACACTGGGGGCTTTTTAAGGTGATGAGTGTTTTGTTCAGTTAAACATGCAATAACAACAACAACACTTTTAGGCTTATTCCCTCAGAAAAATGCAAATATTGTTATTTTGGTTGAACACCTAGTCAAAGCCACATAGTTCAACCAATAGTATGAATTTGGGGCGGGACTATGTAAGAAACGTCATTCTTTTACAATCACAACTCTGTTTGGTCACACTAGTGGTATATATTACACATTTTATCTTTAAAGGTGTACATTTAGTGGGCTCAAATAAAGTCTTTGGAGAAATTCTTTAAAGGCATAGTTCGCCTAAAAATGAAAATGTAATCATGATTTTCTCATGATTTACTCATGAAAGCCACAAGGGGTCTGACTAACACAAGGGAGGTTAAATAATGAGTGAATTTCTATTGTTTGTAAACTATCTCTGCTTGCATAAACAAACACTTTGTGTGTAAAAACATATTTACATTTAGACATTTGGCAGATGTTTCTAGCCAAAGCAACTTACATACACAACTTACAACTTACACAGGATGTGTGCGGCCTGAACGTTGAACTTATGACCTGAGCTATTTCTCAGTGTTTGTAAATAATTCTTGGTATTTGGTATTTTCTACAGTATTTGATGTTATGACAGCACGCATTGGAGCTGATGTGAACTACAAATTCTGCAAAATGTGACGTTTTAATGTTTGCCTTTAAGTGATGGCTCTTCCGCAGAACACAACAGAAGATATTTTGAAGAATGTTGTTAAATGGCACCCATTCACTTGCATTAGTGTCCATACAATAAAAGTGAACGGTGCCAGCACTGTTCGGTTTCAAACATTCTTCTGAATATCTTCTTTTGTGTTTTGTGGAAGAAAGAAATGTAAATGATGAAAGAATTTTCATTTTTGGGTGAACTAAGCCTATCGCTTTAATGTGATCTCGGTGATTTTTTATAGCCCACTGTATGTGGTCATGTGTAGTGTGTTGTTATTTTCATGTTGTTTAATAACACCTTTTTACGCTGTAAAGCTTTGTTTATTCATTTAGAAAAACGAATAAGGTTTCATTATAACCCAAACGTGAATTTTATATTACTCCAATTTAGTAACTCAGATTTAAATATGTAATCATTTATTTAAGCAAACAACTGGGTATAACCTCGTCCTCATTTGTTTTTGTCAACACTTATACAGTGAACAGAACAGAGTAATTATGAACACATAATGAACGATTGAAGAATAATGTTGGCCAGCTGTAGGAACAGTATTCATCCAGCAGGTGTCGCCATCGCTTGTGTTGTTGATATGGAGCGTTGGAGACTCGCAATGGTAGTGTAAGACATCTTAAAGGAATAGTTCACCCCTGATTTGAAGTTCTCTCAATACTTTCCCGTGTGTCACTCGTTTTATGAAGAACACAAACACAGATGTTTTGAGAAAGGGTCACACCGCCGTTTTCCAAGGCTGAGCTTCATGCTAAAAGTCACAGAAACCTGACAGGTGTCATTCACACCTGTACGTGAACCAAAGATTAATAACTCGAGGTTTGTTCAAGTTCCTAAACCTACACGATCAGAAGTCATGTTGATGCTTGCATTAGCATTTAGCAAACAACACTGATGAACAATTCTTCCACAAGATGACCTAGCATTGCAATTTATAGTCGTGCTCAAACTCGGAAATCAAATGTCTTTGATGAAAACAATCAAAGTTAATATGTTAAAACAGTCATTTGTAAACATGTCTTTTTAGCAAACAGAAGTCTGAATGTGCAGTAAGAATAGCCTATGTGGGGAACATTAGACCATTGCGGTATTCTCACCAGTCTGTTCCTCCAGCCTGACTGTCAAGATGTTCCTCATCGCATTATGAAAGAACACATTAACAGATCCGTCACATTTTTCTTTCAAAACTTTAAAACGTATTCTATCAGATTCAGTGTAGATACAGTAGAAACACGCTGTTGACACATTCAGTTTGTGTGCGTGCGATTGATCTGAGAAGTCTTCAACAGATTTAGGATTTTGGCATGCATTGCTCTGGCACAAGCGCAAATCATCTAGAATCAACTTTATTTGAGGTGCTAAGAAGGAGGTTAAAGCAGTAATGGTTCATGAAAACAAACAATGGCTTCTATGAGTTGTCTCTGAATATCTTTTGTCAGTCTAACCATCTGCACATTTCTCATTGTCTTAGCTGTAGTTTATCAACGTCTCTTGGCTGACGTCCTACTGGATCATTCCAGGCAATGATGCAGCACATTAAAAAGGATTTGGAATACACAGTACACCGGATCCTCTTTAAATCTCAATTTAACACATAGTGTCAATGACATTATGACTATAACAGCACGGAGCCATGAAACTTTATCTGTTCATACTGCGATTCATTTCCTGTGTGCAAATAACTGTACTCATTCATGTGGAACCGAGACTTTATCTTAATCCTGCTAATATAAAAGTCTATAGGTATTTCGACAAATGTAATAATTTAAACAAAGCATTCAGTAATCGTTTTGTGAACTTAAAGGACCTCTAAAGATTCACTTTTTTTCATTCTTTTTGTTTTGCATCAACTTTGTACCAGATGATTCTCCTCGGGGGAAATAAAAAACTATTGTTGGGGTATACATTTGTAAGAGTAAAGGGTTATACAATTAATATGGATGCGTAGCTCAGATCACGCGTTCTGGAATCATAATGAAATCTCTGGACTTTGACATTACAGAGACTTTATTTGTTAGTTTTCTTTTCCTACAGAGAGAAAATAGTGCGGCCTAATCTACATGATCAAAACATCATTAAAGGGATAGTTCACCCAAAAATTCAAATTTGCTGTTTATTTCTCACCCCCCGGCAGTAGCGGTTTTTCGCACGGGCGAACCGGGCGGCATTTTTTCATGATACATGGGGGGCGGCACGAGCAGTTAAAAAAAATCCTCTGCGCCACCACCGCGAAGTGGTTTTCTATTATCTATCATTTCACTGTGTGGGGAATTGGCAAATTGGCGCCCCTGCTTGCTGAGAGGGTGCCGTGCACAGAAGCTGTGTGAAATGGCTAATAAAAATAGGTAATACAAAACGATTATGTGGTCACCATTAGAGTGTTTTCACGACGCGTCATCAATCAATACTGCTGACTCGTGAGTGAAGTTCAGAGTAGAAAATAATGAATTATACTGCACGTGATGTTACAGCACATGGCTATAGCGATTGTGGGGTGTGAGCGACTTGCATTAAAGAGCTTTATTTTCACAGTTATTTCTAAAGAAGAATCATTTTTTCTCAAGCAAAATCTGCGATTTCCATTAGGTTCAATAGCAGTACTTACTTTCAATGCCTCCAACATGGCCGACTTCCGGATTGATGACGTGAAAACACTCTATTGGTTTAGTCTTGACTTCTGGTTGTGTTGGGGGGATGGGAAATCTGTTGATTGTCCAGTGCCAAATAAACACAGAGATGGACAGGAAAAGGTCAAAGCCATCAGGTGCCCAATTTAGAAAAAAAAGAAAAGAAGAAGAGGAGAAACAAGCAAAAGATAAAGGTATGCAACTATGTTCTCTCTGTATGATTATTACGGTATCCATGCCATGAATGAAGGGCTAGTGTTAATTGGTGGGTTAACTCTTAAGTTTGTTAGCCTTTTTGCTATGATGCTTGCTATGCTTATACAACAATAATTCGGTTTTAACTCAACAAACACGAGATCTAATTTCACCATAATATTGTGCTTTGCAACAAAACTGTTGCATGTAGTGAAGAACACAAATGTCTGTATTTACATTGATCAAAGCTTTATTGGTTCAACACCATCATCCCATCACTGCTCCAGACAAAGTTAACCCAGCTATCTGTTCCTGGCTCTATCTGTCAGTGGATCACCAGCTT
Source organism: Triplophysa rosa (assembly GCF_024868665.1). Lineage (NCBI taxonomy): Eukaryota > Metazoa > Chordata > Actinopteri > Cypriniformes > Nemacheilidae > Triplophysa > Triplophysa rosa. The sequence continues at coordinate 3,215,460 of NC_079909.1, read as the reverse complement.
TCTGACAGACAGGCAACAGTTAGTGAGAATGGGGAAACTCACATCCAGCACCCGCACAATCAGCACCGGCGCCCCCCAGGGGTGCGTTCTCTCCCCACTGCTCTTCTCCCTGTACACAATTGACTGCACTGCCCAGGACCCTTCTGTCAGACTTCTGAAGTTCGCAGACGACACCACACTCATTGGCCTCATCCAGGAGGCTGAGCAGCTGGCTGTCTGGTGCAGTCCTAACAACTTGGAGCTGAACACACTTAAAACAGCGGAGACGATTGTGGACTTCAGGAGAAACCCCCCTGCACTCCCCCCTCTCACCATCACGAACAGCACTGTGGCAGCAGTGGAGTCATTCAGGTTCCTGGGCACCAACATCTCTCAGAACCTGAAGTGGGACAATCACATTGGCTCCATTGCTAAAAAAGCCCAGCAGAGGTTGTACTTCTTACATCAGCTGAATAAGTTCAACCTACCACAAACTCTATTAAAACAGTTTTACTCAGCTGTCATAGAGTCTGTCCTCTGCACATCCATCACTATCTGGTTTGGCTCAGCCACAAAGTCAGACATCAGAAGACTACAGAGGATGGTTCGGACTGCTGAGAAGATCATTGGTGCTCCCCTGCCCACCCTCCAAGAACAGTATACATCCAGAGTGAGGAAAAGGGCTCAGAACATCACCCTGGACCTCTCACATCCAAGCCATCATCTCTTCACAATGCTGCAGAGCACTGAGCACCAAAACAACCAGACACAAAAACAGCTTCTTCCCTCAGGCCATCTACCTCTTGAACAGTTAAATGTTTTTTTTACCCATCATGCAATTAATAACTCAGTGTATTAGTGCACTTAATTATTATTGTACAATCTATTTTTTATACAACTTAATATACAACTTAATACAACTTTATACAACTTTTTTATACAAATTATATGTCATTCTGCTGTACATAGCACATACCTTGTACTACAATAGTCTATTCTTATTTTTTACTTGTACATATTTACATACACACATAGCTTTACTCTCTATATCTTTATCTTATATTTATTGTATTGTATTTCTTTATTTTTTAATACCCATAGGCCCTTATTTAAATCATCTGTGTACTGTATGTTGTGTTATGGTCTCTGTGTACTGTTGTTGCTGTTTCTGTGTACTGGATGCTCCTGTCACCAAAACAAATTCCTTCTATGTGCAAACATACTTTGCAATAAAGCTCTTTCTGATTTCTGCTTGTGGTTACTCACCGTGAGTCTGCTACGTATGTTCCTGTAATGAAAGAGCCCATTAAAACAATTTGAAATATAATATACATAACTATATCTTCAGAGGCACACAAAGAACTTACAAAAGCGTTATGTTTTTATTATCTTAGAATGAGCTATTTCTACCTACATACACCACGGGTCCCCTTACATAGAGACAGGGCGCAACGCCTCATAATCTGAAAACCACGCCAACCGGGGGATAAACAATCCAAGTATCCAACCCTCTCTATTGACTTTGTATTGTGGGAAGCTGCCTCCTTGTCATTTCTGACTTATAACAAAAAACAGAACGATGATTAAAAACTGCTATGTGACAAGGTGTACAGTAAACAAGCTAAGAAACCCAGAACTACATTTTAATAAGCTGTCGACCACAAAAAAGAGCGTTAAAGACCCAAAAGTGGAGCGCAACATGTCATATTGTCATTTTTTTGTCATATTGTCACTAAAACGGTGCCCTGTTGAAAAAACCAGCATATGCTGGGTTAGGTATGTTTTGATGGTGGTTTGACCAGCTTAACCCAGCTAAAGACCAGCACATGACCAGCTAAAACCAGTACAAACCAGCATCAAAACATACTGTATCTAACCAGCATGCTGTTTTTTTCAACAGGGTGGGAGAAGCTGTGGGAAAGCTGTTAGCTATATTAGCTAATATTAGCACTCACAAACAAAACGTTACTGCATAGCTTTCTGCTTTATCCACATTCGAACAAGCTGCATACTGTCTAAATGCTACAGCTTAGAGTTTAGCTTACAGAAATATAATATATAAACTGACATTTGGATATTTGACAAAATGTTTACTGCACACGTAACGTTAGTCATACTGAGTGTGTTAGGATCCCCATTCTTCCTGTTCATGCTTCACGTCTCATTGCCTGTGTCCACGTTTGTCTCCTTAAAGTCTGGCTTTTACGTTTCGGTAGCTTATAAAAACTTAGTTCTGGGGTTTTTAGCTTGTTTACTGTACACCTTGTCACACAGCAGCTTTTAGACATCGTTCTGTTTTTTGTTATATGCCAGAAATGACAAGGAGGCAGCTTCACACAATAGAAAGTCAATAGAGAGGGTTGGATTGTTTTCCCCGGGGTGGGCGTGGCCTAAATCTGGCTCTGTCTCAATGGAATTCTCCATGTTGTTTCTACAGTAGCCCAAAACAAACAAACTGCTCTACAGAGCGCGATTGGTAAATACGTTATCTCCTTGGGCAAAAAATAAAAAACATGACAACATCTTAGTTTTGTGTCAGCCTCTGTATTGTTTGGAAAAGGGAGCCCAGAGGGGTGGAACCAGCCTTTGGTTGCAATTCGCAACCTCACCACTAGATGCTGCTAAATTTTACACACTGGACCTTTATAGCAAGTTGGCGAAAGTAAACTTCTTAAGGTAAACATTTAATAAAAACTCTTTGTTATATTAGAACTGATCCAGGATAGGATATGTTGTTGGTCTTGGCTCTGGGACAATTGATAGATACACTGTTCAAATAATAAGAAATGACACTGCAATATGCCAAATAAAGTCACAACAAGAAAGTCACAAGTTGCAACACCATAGATGAAAACGGTGGACAGGCAGCACTGTTAGTGCTGAAGGGGTCAGAAACAATTTTCATTATTTATTTTGTTTGCTATGGGGGGGTCCTGCAGGCCCTGACACACAGACCCTCTAAGAGCCAGATGTAAAGCAAAATCTCTTGGCTCAAGCAGTCAGTGTATTTTAATGACCCAAAAAAAGAATAGATTGCAATTTATACAGTCCGTAAGATTTCCTATTTATTTACTGCTTCAAATTAAAACAAAGTAATATGTAAATATAATATGTAAATATAACATTTGCAGAGGCAGACATGCACTCGACGATCATCTAGTTACTGACACCTACAGCTTCAGCTGTCATTCTCATTCTCTTCACTGAAGAAACAAGCTAATAAAGTCTGAGCTGCTTGGGGGCTTCATTACCGCTTTATTCTGTGTCAGTCTGAGGAAACAATGACGTTTGTTCCTATGAACTCAAGAACATTTTAATTTATTTATTAGCATTTCAATTGAAAAGGTTACTGCTCAGCTAAAACAGAAAAAAAATAAAACATATTTTCCGCCTCAGGCGCAACATACCATTGTTGGGGTTTCGTTTTCTTTGCAGATTATTTTTAGCATTCAAATGAAACCGAGTCCTGAAAATGATTTTATTATAAACTAAAGTAATTAAACAACAAAGGCTGAAAATATGTGGTTCAACATTCAAGCATGTAACATTGTAGCATGAACCAGGCAAGACAGCAGAGCCAGAAGCAGTTTAAAGTCTTTATAAATCCTCCAGATACAAGGTAACATAAAAAAGGGTGTGGCTGTAGTTTTAAAACCTGGATTAGACCAATGTGTGAACCGGAAGAAATAAATGGTAATTTGACGTTATTTGACATAGGCCCAATCCCAATTCTACCCCTTACCCCTACACTTTCCCCTACCCCTCCGTTTGGCGCGTTCACGTGAAGGGGTAGGTCTGTCTCAATTCTCTTTTGGTTGGAAGGGTAGGGGTAAGGGGAAGGGCCAGATAGCCCTTCAAACGAAGATTTTTCAGGACATCACTTCAAACGAAGGGCTAAGAGAAATTTCCAACATGGCTGCTCACTCGAGCAAGCAGACCCATAAATGTAAGTAATTTTTGCCATTAATAAAGAAATTTTTATGACAATTTCTCATTTTATGTATGTTACATTCAATCTTGTGTTTGTATTTACGGTGATGTTCTTTTAACGTTTGCAAAAAAAATCGCTAATGTTTGCTAGCGGACAGCACTGATTGCACGATACTAGAAAATATATTTTTATGTCATATACCCGGTGCATCGGCGCATGTCCTCTGCCGTAACGTTAGGAGCTAGCAATGACGTATGATGACGTATAACAGTGTAGTAGTGGTGTCCCATTTCTTAGCAGAAAATTTGTAACCCTTCCCCTTGCCACTTTGTTTCAAGGGGCAAGGGGCGAGGGGTAGGCGAAGGGGTAGAAAATAGAATTGGGATTGGGCCTAAATGTTGCCTATTACGTATATACCTGTACAGTCATGGCCAAAAAAGTGTCCAGCTATAGAAAATTGACGTCTTTGCTCTTTATCCAAATATTATTAAAGGTGTATTAAAAATGTTTTATTAATATAGTTAACCCACCATTTACTGCCATAGTAGGGAAAATAAATACTATGGGAATCAATGGGGGGTGAGATTTGACAATCTTCCAGATATCTGGGTTTGGTTGCGCAAGCGCTCGGTAAGGAGCCATTCAAAGACATATCCGATGAGCTTGGAAACACAATAGCCAATCAGAGGTCTTTCATAATCTGTTCAACAGCGCTCAAAATGATAGCGGGAAATGCAAGTATCGTCACATTTAGTACCGACTGGTACCGAAGTTTGGTGTCGTGACAACACTATTGTCAACAAATAACACCTTATTGTAAAGTGTTACCGAGGTCTCTTTAATATCTCAGTTATTTATTCTAGACATCACCCTGTTGAAAAAAACAGCATATGCTGGTTTGGTATGTTTTGATGCTGGTTTGCCTGTTTGTTCTGGTTTGAGCTGCACTAGTTTAAGCTGGTCATGTGCTGGTCATGCCCTCCACTGGTAATGCTAGGCAACTTCAACATCCACCTAGACAAACCACAAGCAGCCGAATTATTAGCTCTCCTCTCCTCGTTTGACCTTCACAGGGCCAACACCCCTCCCACCGACAGAGGAGGACAACAGCTAGATCTTGTTCTGACTCGTAACTGCACCGCTAATAATATTCTAGTTACTCCCCGGCATGTCTCTGACCATTTCTTTGTAAAGTTTACTGTAACACACCCTGTAATCTCACCTCCACCCAACCATGTTTCTTTCCATCGTAATCTTCGTTCCCTGTCTCCCACCTGCTTTTGTCCATGGTGTCTTCCTCCCTACCCACCACAACCCTTTACAACGCTGAGAAAGCTACTGATAAGCTCTGTACAACCTTAACATCCTGTCTTGACAGTGTCTGCCCTCTTACCTCTAGGCCTGCACGTGCTACTCCCTCTTGCCCCTGGCTTTATGAGACTCTTTGCGACCTTCGGACCAAGCTAAGGGCTGCGGAGAGGAAGTGGCGCAAGTCTAGAGACCCTGCTGATCTCTCCAAGTATCAACATATTCTTAACTCCTTCGCTACTGATATATCTACAGCCAAAACCAAGTACTTTCAAAACCTGCATCTAACCCACGTCAACTTTTCTTAACCTTCTCCTCTTTTCTCTGTCCCCCTCCACCTCCCGCAAATACCTCGCTGACTGCTGATGACTTTGCCAACTTTTTCACTGATAAAATGGAGACCATCAGCAGGCAATTCTCTGCTCAACGCATCCCTGATCTCTCTCTTACCCCTTGCTTTCCTCAACTCCCTTCTTTCTCTCCCCTCTCGGAGACTGATGTCTCCAAAATTCTCCTTTTCCACCCGCCCTACTACCTGTCCCCTCGACCCAATCCCTTCCCACCTCGTACAGGCTATCTCTCCGTCTCTACTGCCTCAACTCGCACACATCATAAACACCTCCACCACCACTGGCACTGTCCCCATATCATTTAAACAAGCCCTGGTAACACGTTTACTCAAGAAACCAACACTCGTCCCCTCAGTGATCAGCAACTACAGACCAATCTCACTCCTGCCTTTCCTTTCCAAGGCCCTCGTAAGAGTAGTATTTAACCAACTCTCTACATATCTCTCACAACACGACCTGCTGGACAGTCAGCAATCTGGCTTCAAGAAAGGACACTCTCAGCTGCTAGTCCAAGCTCTGGTCATAGCAAGACTGGACTACTGCAATTCTCGATTGGCTGGCCTTCCAACCAATGCAGTCAAGCCCTTCCAAATGATCCAGAATGCAGCTGCACGTCTAGTTTTCAATCAGCCTAAAATAACCCATGTAACACCCCTCCTGATTAGACTTCACTGGCTGCCAGTTGCCGCCCGCATCAAGTTTAAATCTCTGACACTGGCCTTCAGAACGATAACAGCAAATTCGCCCATTTACCTTAAATCAGTGCTCCAGGTCTACATCACCTCCCGTCATCTTCTGTCTGAAAATGAGCGACGCCTGGTTGTTTCATCACAGCGAGGCACCAAATCGCTTGCTAATACCTTTACTCATTCGGTTCCCCTGTGGTGGAATGAACTACCAGCCTCCACCCGAACTGCAGCATCTTTCACAACTTTCAAAAAACAGCTCAAAACATACCTGTTTCGCATTTATTACACTAACCAATAAATCTGTCTGTCCATCTGTCTGTCTAAAAAAAAATTGTTGTTGTTCGTTCTCTCCTTTGCTTACTCCAGCTTTAATCCTCCTAGTAGCATGGCCTTGTAAACTAACAGTACTGTTTAGCGTGTTGACAAAATGTTTATATTCTCTCCTACTTGTAAGTCGTTTTGGATAAAAGTGTCTGCCAAATGAATAAATGTAAATGCTGGTCCTTAGCTGGGCATATGCTGGTCCATAGCTGGTTTAAGTTGGTCAAACCAGCATCAAAACATACCTAACCCAGCATATGCTGTTTTTTTCAACAGGGATGAGATTAAATCTAGAGAAAATGAAATTAACTCTTCAGTGTCTCAGAGTAAAAGCTCGAAAATGTATTCATTAGAGTTTCAGAGATCTCAACAAAAGAACTCAATGTCAAGTTTGCAATCAAAAGTCAATTTTATTGAGGATCTCAATATGAACTGAAACATTTCTTATCAAATTTATCCATTTTATCCTAAATATTTAGAGGAATGCTTGTAACCAAACAGTTATTGGACCCCATTGACTACCATAGTAGACAAAATGGCAATGGTGGTCAAAAGTGCCCCAGAACTGTTAGCTTTATTACATTCTTCAAAATATCTTCTTTTGTGTTCAACAGAACAAAGACGTGTCATGGTTCTGCCCCATCTTGTCTTGCTTTTCTTGACCTAGTGGCAGAATCGTGACAGAACCTCTTGTTCCATTTCTGTCGGTCTCTCGACATTGTGTCGAACCGACAGAATGGGGTTTGTCTTGAGAACCTATCATCTTCTGAGTATTTAGAAAAGGCCAATGAAAATTGGCGAATGAAATTTGCATGCCGGGCTCCTCCCCGGATGTCCGGGTATAAGAGGGAAGCCGGCGTGCTCATTCATTCACCTTTTGTTCTTCAGAGCCTACGCATCTGATGAGCTTCTCTACGATCTGGGTGATCATTCTTTCTGCTGGAATCTACGACGTGGACAGCGGACGGTCCCTTCCTGCAGTGACTCTCCCCTGGGCGTCTCGGCAGTTCCGGAGGTGTTCGAGCAAATTTCCTTTTCTAAAAGAGCAAATTTCTCCAGCGTGGCTTGTCCCGCTGTTCTCATGGGTGCAACACACTCATCGAGGAGGGGGACGGACACAATGCCTGCTTCCAGTACGCTGGGGCAGACGTTGTGGATACGTCCTGCCCGCACTGCGGGCGGTGACGATTCAGACGTTGCGTCACAGGTGGCTGTGTTCCCACGGGACTCAGCCACCACCTCGTTTGCTCCCCGTTCCGTGGCGGCAGGACTACGGCCCTGCCGTCCGCTATGGCAAGCAGCGAGGGTGATATGAGGATTACTGTGAGCGATAATCCGCCAGCCACGGCTCACGGACCGTTCACACCTCGTTTCGCTCGTCTGACCGTTCCCCAAAAAAGACGGTCCGCCGTCTTATTCCTCAATCACGTATTCGGACACGATGCGTGATGATGAGATGTCTCTTGCAGCATCGGGGGGTGATGTACTGCCATCCGACTCCGACGATTCCTCGGGCTCCCTCCCTCGGGGGGTCGAGCCCAGGAAAAAGCGGATGTCGAGATGTCGGCCATGCTTTCCCGGGCCGCCGTGAGTGTTGGGTTGCAGTGCCCGCACTGCCTTTCCCAGCACTCGCGGCTGGCTACGTGGCGCCTCGGGTTTGAGCGCGGCTGCAAGCCGAGCCCGCCCCCAGTGCCGTGTTTACCGGAAGTGCATGAGGAACTTTGTAAGACCTGGAACGCCCCTTCCCGGCACGTTTCACGTCAAACAAAGTTCTGTCACCCTCTCTTCCCTCGAGGTTGAGACAGCTGGAGGATACGTTAGTGTCCCCCAGGTGGAGTATGCCGCCGCGGTGCACTTGTGCCCGTAGGGGGGGCTCGACCTAGACTCCCGTCCAAAGCATGTGGTGTCTCGGCATCTCTGGTGTCGAGAGCTTACATTGCGGCGGACCAAGCTGCCTCCTCTCTCCACGCTATGGCTCCAGCCAGGCCAGGGCGTTGAGAGAGCTCCACGAGGGTAAGACCGACCCAGCGCTTATGCAGGAACTCCGCGCCGCCAACGACCTCGCTCTACGGGCGACCAAGGTGACCACGCGGGCCCTGGGTCGGACGATGTCCACACTTGTGGTCCATGAGAAACTCCTCTGGCCAATCCTTGCGCAGATGAGTAACGCTGAGAAGGTCCGCTTTCTCGACGTACCCGTCTCGCAAAGGGGGGCTGGTTGGTGTTACTGTCGAGCCGCAGCGGCCCCGCTCACCCCCCGCCCGTCGGGGGGGGCGCGAGACCCGCACGCGGCCTCCCCGGAGGGTTCTCGACAGTAAGAAGCAGTCCTCCGTGCCGCAACTCGGCCGCCTCACTTGGCCGTCGAGTCCCGTGCACTGTCTGCTTCCCAGCAGCCCTGGTCCTCTTCAACGCCCTCCAGCTCTGACGCCCCCCACTCAGGCGGCCCCCCATGGAGGAGACAGCGAAGAGGAGACCATCGCCCCATCAGCAGCCACGGCGCAGCGGCTGTCATGGGAACACCTCAGGGGGATCGAGGCTACGTTGGGCCCGACCCCAGCCACATCGCTGGGAAGTCGTATAAGGACGGATCCTTCCCCGTCTCTCCATCTGCCGGCCCCCTCCGGGGGGCTGGCGCCCACTTACTCTCAAAAAAGGAGAGTTTCCTCTCTCTCTGGGTTACCACAGCCGCTCTCACCCTCTGCACGACGGTGAACGGCAAACTCGACGTTGCGTCATGGCAAAGCGCAATGTCGAGTATAAACACCAGCCCTCAGCACTCTCAGTCAGACAGTGCGTTGAGCTGCGCAGTTGCCAGGCAGGAAAAACGGCAGAGCCGATCTCCTCCCCGGGGGCCCTCCCCCGGCAAGGAATCCGTACTGCTAGCCATCGAACCACCCTCCGCGGGGGCGATGAAGCAGATCAAACCTCTAGTCCCCCTGTCACAGTTCTGGGAGCCTGGTCTCAGCTTCCCAGACTGTCAGGCTGGCTGAGGAAGATGATCCGTCTCGGCTACGCGATTCAGTTCACTACACGTCCGCCCAAGTTCCGGGGCGTCCTTTTTACCTCAGTCAGAGGCAGGGATGCCCCCGTACTTCGGGAGGAGGTCGCCTCCCTTCTGGTGAAGGGAGCGATCGAGCCCGTCCCACCGGCCGAGATGTTCAGCGGGTTCTACAGCCCGTACTTCATTGTCCCCAAGAAAGGCAGAGGGTTGCGCCCTATCTTGGATCTGCGTGTTCTGAACAGACACCTACACAAGCTGCCTTTCAGGATGGTCACGCAGAAGCGCATCCTGGCGTCCGTCAGGCGTCAGGACTGGTTCATGGCAATCGACCTAAAGGACGCGTACTTTCATGTCTCGATCCTCCCTCGACATCGGCCATTCCGACGGTTCGCGTTCGAGGGACGGGCATATCAGTACAGGGTCCTCCCCTTCGGTCTGTCCCTGTCTCCACGAGTCTTTACGAAGGTCATGGAAGCCGCCCTCCTTCCCCGTAGAGGTGTGCGGGTACTAACTATCTCGACGACTGGCTCAAGTTTTGGCACACTCTCGAGATCTGTTGTGTACACACAGGGACCTGGTGCTCCGGCACCTAGATCGGTGGGGCTACAGGTCAACTGAGAAAAGAGCAAGCTCTCCCCGGTGCAGAGCATCCTCTTTCTCGGTATGGAACTCGACTCTGTCCTCACGAGCGGCCCCGCTCACCCCCCGGGGGGGGGGGCGCGAGACCCGCGACAAGGAAGCCCGCACCCTCGCAGCCTCCCAGAGGCAGCGCGACTGACTAGGTCGCCCGGTCAGTGTTGAACTGCCTGAAGATCAGACAGTCAGTGGTCCCCTTGTAACAAGAGGCTCCTGGGATACATGGCATCCTCGGCGGGGGTGGTCCCCCTCGGGTCGATGCACATACGACCGCTCCAACACTGGCTGCAGAGTCAAGTTCCTTGGAGAGTGTGGCACACTGGCAGCAGGCGTATGGTCACACGCTTTTCTGCCGACACACCCTAACCCCCTGGTCTCCATGACCTTCTTGCGGACAGGGGTCCCCTTTGGGATGCCTCCCTGCAAGGTTGGGGTGCCATGTGCAAAGGGCAAGCAGTGTCGGGGCGGTGGACGGGCCCCCGCCTGCCTTGGCATTCAACTGCCTAGAGTTGTTGGTTGTGCTACTTGCATTGAGGAGGCTACTACCTCTCGTGCATGAAGCACGTGCTGGTCCGGTCGGACAGCACAGCTGCTGTGGCGTATTCTTTCACTCACAGCAGCTAACATGACTCGCCCGACGCCTCCTCCTATGGAGTCAGCAGGTGATCAGCTCCCTGCGAGCCACACACATCCCAGGCGTCCTGAACCAGACAGCCGATGTGCTCTCTCGTCAGTTGACGCCTCGCGGAGGTACCCTCGGCACGGATGCCCTTGCGCACAGCTGGCCGCGGGACAAGCGGAAGTACGCTTCCCCCCAGTGAGCCTCATTGCACAGGGCCTGTGCAAGGCCAGGGAAGAGGAGCATCAAGTGGTACTAGTTACGCCCCTTTGGCCTAACCAGGACTTGGTTCTCGGAGCTGAGGCTCTGACAACAACTCCCCCCTGGCCGCTCCCCCTGGCGGACAGCTTCCCCAGGGGAAGGGGCACGTTACGGCATCCCAGGCAAAACCTGGTCTCCATGTCTGGACGGGACGAGGAGATCCTGAGTGACCCACCCCCGGTCCGGTTGGGACGTCACTCAGGCTAGGGCTTCGGCCACTGGGCGCTATACGCCCATAGGTGGGCCTCTTCTCGTCCTGGTGCTCTTCTGGCGAGAAGGAACACCCCGCAGAGTTGCTCGGTCGGGTTACGAGCTGTCCCGTCCTCAAGAGAGACGGGGGAGTAACCTCTCCCCTCCACACTGGGAATGTATGTAGCCGCTACGGCCGCTCATCATGACCAAAGTGCTGGGTAGCCTCTGGGACAGCACGACCTGGTCATTAGGTTCCTAAGGGGCGCGAGAGGGTGACCACCTTACCCGCGCTCCGTACCCTCTTGCGACCTAGGTGGGGGCCTCAAGAGGCCCCGCCCCCTTGAGCCTCTCGGGGTTGCCGCTCTTTCTCAGTCTTGATAAAGACGGCTTTCCGCAGGGCGCTCACCTCCAAGAGAGTAGGGGATCTACAAGCACCCTCCATGTCTCACAGATTGCCTAGAACTCGGGGCCGGGATTCTCACGTTATCTTGAGACCCCGCCCCGGTTACTGCCCAAGGTTCCCACCACTCCCCGAGAGACCAGGTGGTGAACCTGCAGGCGCTCCCCACCGGGGAGGAAGACCCAACCTATCCGTGTGTGTCCAGTACGACGCACGGCGCCTCTACTTGGACCGCACGCAGAGCCCAGAAGCTCTGAGCAGCTCTTGTCTGTTTCGGAGGTCAGCAGGAGGGCTGTCTCCAAACAGAGGCTGGCGACTGGATCGTGGATGCCCTCGTTAGGGCATGCCGATCTCATTTCGCCCCTGCCCGTTGGGAGGTGAGGCATCACCCCTATGTGGCACTGGCTCAGGGCGCCTCTCTGGCAGACATCTGCGAGCTGCGGGTTGGGCTATGCCAACAACTCTGTGAGGTTCTAATACCTACGCGCGGAACCGGTGTCAGCCCGCATCCTGGCAAAGTGTGTGACCGGCAGCCGGTAGGGCGTACGCCTCGAAGCCCTTCCCCCTCCGGGGGGAGCAGTGGCGATCCCGCCTCACTTCTTTCCCCTCGGGTAAAGAACAGGCATTCCATCCATCACTAAGCACCCTTCCAGGGGACAGGCTGGGCAGAGCAGCCCTGCCCCTCTTAGGCCGGGGAACAGTTGAGTTATCTCCCACATAGCTCTAACCGGACCTAGTGCTCCAGACGTGGTAACACCCCCTCCGTGGGCTGTTCCGTCTGATGTATCCTCATGAATGGTTCCCACCTTGGCAACCCATGACCTCCCCAGGTGGACTCCCACCTTGCGGTTAACTCCTGTCCGCACTTCTTCCCATGAGTTCTCCCCTGATGGTGAGACCATGTGGTGTCTCCACTAATTCCTCCCTACGGTAGGTAGTGGCCTCTGCAGCGTTTTTCCCCCAGGGGGAATAATGCTTACCCAGTGGCCCGTACGGTGCCGGGCGGCTTCTCGCCATTTAGAGAATTAGGCCTCCGCCCGTGACGGCCGGCGTTAGGGGGCTTCCCAACTTTTTGTGGAAAGCTCTGGGTCCCCCTTCCTCTCCACTGGAAGGTCATAATTTCGCGCTAGCGTGTTCGTCTGACTCGCCCAGGCCAGTCAACGTCGCTCCGCAGAGATTGTGACGCGGCTCAGTGCTGTGGCGTTTTCCATAGGAACCCCATTCTGTCGGTTCGACACAACGTCGAGAGACCGACAGAAAGGGAACGTCTTGGTTACGGATGTAACCTCGGTTCCCTGATGGAGGGAACGAGACGTTGTGTCCCTCATGCCACAACACTGGCCGCCCACCCCAGCGGTCGGGGGAGGATGCTTTAGGCTCCTCAGACCAAAGGTGAATGAATGAGCACGCCGGCTTTCCTCTTATACCCGGACATCCGGGGAGGAGCCCGGCATGCAAATTTCATTCGCCAATTTTCATTGGCCTTTTCTAAATAATCAGAAGATGATAGGTTCTCAAGACAAACACCAATCTGTCGGTTCGACACAACGTCTCGTTCCCTCCATCAGGGAACCGAGGTTACATCCGTAACCAAGACGTTTCATGTGGAGAGAGGCGTTTTTGCCCTGTTGGCCTTCCACTCTCCGGTGTCACGTCTCTGTTCCCGCCCTTTCGTCTCCTTAATTGCTCGTTATTGGTTTCATGTCCCCTTATTTAGTGCCCCTGTGTCCTCTGTCTTGTGCTGGATTATTGTACTGTTGTGTGCGTGTCCTATGTCTGGTGAGGTCCTGTCCTGTCCTGTCCTGTCCTGTCCTGTCCTGTCCTGTCCTGTCCTGTCCTGTCGGTGTCGGTGTAGTGTAATGTAGTTTAGTTATTTTGTATTTAATTCAAATGTTTGTCTCTAGTTTAGTTTAGTTTAGTGTAGTTAGTCCATGTTCTTGTTATCTGTCATGTTTATAGTCTGTTATTTTACCCCCACGTGGGTCTTTGTTTTGTTAATTGTTTATTAGTCTGTTTAACCCCTTACCCGCTGTCTGCGTCTGGGTCCTCTGTACTTGTGTCCTCGTTCCCTCACCATTCATGACAAGACGTTTATACAGATTTGGAATAACTCAAAGGTGAGTAAATCGTGACCGAATCCATCTTGTTGTTTGTTTTTATTTGCTCAGAGCAACCTCTAAACAAAACAAATTTCCTCTGGAAATTATCACAGAAGCATAATTAATACAGTTTATAACAACTTTAATTTTACACAAAGATGATTTTGAATTGAATTGATGATTTGAAGCATGCAGGGTAAGAAATTATTTTTTTGAATTTTTTTGAGTGAGCTATTTCTTTAAAGAGTACATTCCTCAATATTTTTAAGGGCTTATTTTGGTTTATGGAGTGTCCGACAACAAGTTTATGTACATACATGATGTAAAAATAATATTATTTCGTAATAATAAGCAGTTTTTATTACCTTACTTCTTGACTGACTCTCAAATGATTCGTTCCGCGATTCATCTGTAATCTCCGCCTTTCCGCCAGCGTAGTCTGATCTGATTGGTCAGATGGTCTAGTCTGCTGTGATTGGTCAAATGGTCTAGTCTGCTGTGATTGGTCAAACGCGTTCAGCATGTGTCGCAAATGGACCGCCTATCATTACTGCTGTATTACGGTTTGCAGGTGGTTGGATATTAACAGTGTATAGAGAGAGATGGCGTCGATTTTACCTTACCAGTTCGAGCCCGAGTCTGACGAATCATTCTTTAATCCTTATACAGATGCCAGTAAGAAAAAGGACTGTTTTAGACACTTCTCTTGTAACAGTTAGTTATCACGGCATACAGTGTACGGTGTTCGTATCTTCAGATGTTATTATAACTATAGTACACCACGCAGTTCTTGAAATAAAGACTTTGCGAGTTAATATGGTTGAACACTTACATTAGCGCAACGAGTTTATAGCTAACGTTAGGTAAACAAACAGTAACAACCCCAAAAATAACGGTAACGTTAGCTAAACACAGACATGAGATAACGTCACACAAATTTAATTTTAAGTAAAGACAAAAATAAAAAGTCACACTTACAGGTTGTGATTCGGTGGAGCTTACAGGTCCAAATAAAGTTGGTATTGCAACATCTTTTAAGGAAAGACGTTTAATGTATCCTGCAGTAAAGGCGACAAGATTGATGAAGCAATCTTCGGTAAAATGACGCGCGCAAAGTAAAACGTTCGGTTTATACTCCTTTGGTGTCGTTTGAAAAATAAATAGTAACCATTTTTTCCTCAGAAGTTCTTCCTTTGGTAGTGAAAATAAGACTGACTTAGTTTCACTACATAGAACACAGCTTCTCTTAGACATGATGCACACGTCACGAACGAGCTAGTACAGTGTTTGGGGAGGAGAGAGTTAAGTTTTCGCAGTCAGTAGGCGGGGATTTTTCTAGTGACGTAGGTACATTGTGGTTAAAGATTCGGACAGGTCATGGCTTGTTCGCGTGATTCAGAGTCGATTACCTTTTTTATAAGCTAATAACTTTGTTATTCGTTCACCTTCGGATTTACAACTTGGCAGATTGCTTACATTCAAACACGGCAAAATTAAACACTTCATGAAATGTATTTTTTATGATCTCGAGGAATGTACTCTTTAATGTATGTGCCACAGCTACACACACATCAGAGAAATCTAATCTTTAATAAACCTGTTTTGTGTCCCTCAATCTGCTAAACATATTTTTTAGCAGTGACCTTTATTTGTCACAGACAGTAACAATGATCACATACCCCACACGACACACAGGATGCATACATTCACATTATTACTTCATTTAATTGCATTTCTTGCATTTTTTTATCATGATGGAAGAATGTCTTACCTCCTGTGGGAAATCTATTCTGATGTCAAATTGAGTTTGCAAGTTCCTACAAGCAGTGATTTCACTATGACATTTCATTTTCATAAAGCAATGTGTGCTTTTAACATGCTAGAAAGATCATTTCATTTTTTAGATTTCATTTAATTTACTTTATAGCCCAGTTTTACAGACAAGGCTTAAATCACCAAAAAATGTGATGAACACAGAGGAAAATATTTAGAAGAATGCTTATAACCAACCAGAACTGTACACTACGCGCAATGTGTGTACATTTGCTGCTGTATAGTTACATGTAAATTATGTGTCATTCATTATATTATGGTCTAACACTTGTGCAGAAATGTTTACTGTGTAAATGCAGACTTGTTGGTAAATGTGTATAAGAAATGTCTACTGTAAAGTATTGTAATTCTTTGTTACTTGTAATCTGTCTAGGAACTGCACCCAAGTTTTTCACCTACTGTTGCACTTGTGTATATGGTTGAGTGACAAAGGATTTGATTTGATTGATTTTGATCTCAACCCCCATTGACTCCCATAGTAGGAAAAATCACTTTATCGTTTTTTTGTTCTGTTGAACACAAAAAAGACCTTTTGAAGAATGTAGGAGAGCAAACAGTTCTGGGGCACTTTTGACTACCATTGTTTTTCCTTCTATGGGGGGCAATATCTGTCTGTTTATAAGCATTCTTCCAAATATGTCTCTGTGTTCATCAGAACAAAAACTTATACACATTATACAAAGTAAGTGATGACAGAATTTTATTTTTTGGGTGTAGTATCCCTTTAAGGCTAGTCCTGACTAAAATGAAATTTTGAGCTGTCTCGACTGAAAATAACTTGCACTTGCATATCTTAACATATGTAAGGGCCATTATTTTGTCTCAAGATGCACATAAGTAATGTTTTTTTTTCAAATGCATTCTTATAAAACTGACTTGAAATGAAAATTCTGTCATCTTTTACTCACCCTCAAGTTGTTCCAAACCTTTATAAATTACTTTGTTCTTCAAAAGATATTTGGAAGAATGTTGGCAATTTTCAGTTCTGGGACATCATTGACTACTAAATTGATAGTCAGAGGTGCCCTAGAACTGTTTGCTTTCCTAAATGCTTCAAAATATTTCATTTTGTGTTGAACAGAACAAAAAACTATACAATCATTTTTCTACTATGGTAGTGAACGATGTTCCAGAATTTAAATTTACTCACATTCTTCCAAATATCTTCCTTTGTGTTTAACAGAATAAAAACATTTAGAAAGGTTGGGAACAACTTTAATTTTCAATTTTCATTGTTGGGTAAACTATTCCTTTAAGGCCCAGTTGCACAGACAAGCTGCTTAGCTTAAGCCAGGACTAGACCTTAGTTAAAGTAGAATATTTGAGGCGCTTTACTTACACTTTACACGTTAAAAAACATTACTGGTTTGCATCTTGAGACAAAACAATGGCCCTGACATATTTTAAGATATGTCAGGGTAAGTTTTTTTTTAAGGGTTAAGACAGGTCAAACATTAATTTTAGTCTGGGACTAGTCTAAAGCCTTGTCAGTGAAACCGGGCATAAATGTCTTAATTTAACTAAGGCATAGTCCTGGCTTAATCTAAGCCTTGTCTGTGAAACTGGCCATATGTTTAAAATAAAACTAATCCAATGCTAAAACTATGCAGAACTCAATTTTATTTGTAAAACAAAGGCCACTGTTAAGCAGAATGGGTGCAGGTGGTTGGAGGGGAGGGGCAGCAAGCGTTTTTAACAAGACCAGCAATGTGCAGACAGCTTGGGTGAATTTTCGTATTACGCTAAGTTTGAAAATATCACAGTTTGCTTATAAGCATCAAAGTTTATCATCGGGATCTAAGCTTTTCAATACAAAGAATATTTATTAATAATACAGTGTTATTAATATTTGTCCCATTCAAAATGTGTTCAAATGAAGTCTGTATTGTGATAAGAGGTTGTTCGAGTGTGCCGACTGCAGGTCGTACAATCAACACACAAGCATGCTTGACAGATGAGGCATTTCAATTCAAGAGACACGTCCAGTTCATTAGCCTTGATGCTCCTGCTATGTAACACAAGCTGTGCTACAACAACAAAATTAATGGGCAGGAGGAGTGAGAGAGCTTGAAAGGTGTGAGAAGTCTCCATCACCTGTTCTTTCCCGTTTCACCATTTAAGAAATCCCCCCAGATACCATGCAGGACCTTCAGCACTTCTCATTAGTAAATAACAACAGCAAAGCCACTTTATTACATACAACACACGCCAGACAGGTCATTAAAGGAACACTTTGTAGATGTGTCTTACAAAAACATGTCACATGTTTCAAAGCAAAAATCTGCATTGAAAGAATAAAGCTTATTACAGTAATGAAACCTTTTGAATTTCAGTTGCTATCTGACGTAAATATCATTTTGGGGTCACATTGATCTAGAATAGATTTTGAGTGTGAGTACTTTATATAATGCTATTATTGTCTTGTTTACATGTCTTTTGTATACATTATATGTTACAGTAATGATGACTATGGTAGCTATAATTTTATATTATATTATAGGCTAATATAATATAAGTATACTTAATAAATGACACCTTCACTTCACACTGTAACATTAACAAACCTTAGGTTGCCACATTGCATTTTTCATATACATTAATAAAGCAATAAGTCCCAAGAAGCAGTGGGTTACGGTGCATTTTATAACAGCTAAGGGCGTTGTGGCACGATGCGAAGCGGAGTCATTAAAATCCCCTTAGCTGTTATAAAATGCACTGTAACCCACTGCTTCGCGGGGCTTATTGCTTTTATAAAACGGTTATTCCATATGCGTAGCAAGGTTTCATAAAATAAAGTAAATAAAGTGATATTTAGGCTATGTAAGGCAGTAAGCCGTTATAAATCGAGGTACGTTATAACGGCTTAGAACTCGGCTCAGCCAATCAGAATCAAGGACCAGAACTGACCGTTTTATAAAGTAATATGATGCCAATTTGTCTATTTGGATAGGCTACATGAATAATGTCTGTTATAATGTTTGTCAATTTAAAGTAAATACAAACGATCCTATATGCTAATGTTTGTCGTGCAGTGTGGTTGCAGACGTGTATGAAGGAAGAATAGAACTGTTCTGTCTAGTGTAAGTTTGTGTGTGTGCGTGTGCGTGTGCGTGTGTGTGTGTGTGTGCGTGCGTGCGTGTGTGTGTGCATGCGTGCGTGCGTGCGTGTGTGTGTGTGTGTGTTCGTGTGCGTGTGCGCGCGCGCGTGTCTGTCTTACCGGTCCATCCATGAGACATGAGACACTTGAGAGCAGTAAAGCACCAGTCAACGTCCAGCACAAGCATCAAATATATGGAGATAACATTATTCATGTCCGGATATTACCCTCGAGTCAAAACGGTAAGCTTTTTATCTTTTTTAGCTTGTTAAAGTAAATAAATGTAAGCGTAAAAAAACAGCAAACAAAATAAAAAAGATCGACTGATAGCTCATGTTTCGTAATGATCGGCTAGACATCGTAAACGTCATTATTTGAACTATTATTAGACTGTGCGCAAACATTAAAGACATTCCACAGGTGTTACTGCTAGGCTACTGGGTCTTCTCTACGATTGATGGTCGTTTTACGTTCCTAGATGTTTTTCTTTTCATATGCAAATCGACAGTTTGTGGTTAAAATACTACTGAATTGCTCGAATTTTTTTGCACAACTGCTCAAAAGCATTTGCGCGTTAAGTTTTACGCGTAGCGCATCAGTGTAAGAAACACATTCACTGGCTCACGTTTTCTTTGGAGGACGCTTTGAGAAATCCTAAATGTTTTGAGATTTCACAAACATTCCGTGTAATGTTGTAAATCTCTGGGCTCTCAAGTTATATAGTTAAATATTTGCTGAAGGATGTGTGGCTTCACTGCGTTTAAAAGCTAAATAGAAAATATTGTTTTTATGTTCTTTATCTCATAATTTGAGACCGAATAAATATTCTTGCTTAGATATTTCACAACATGTGATAACTCAATCATGTTTGGTATCATGATGTGTGTTTTAAACTACAGTTTTTTCTTAGTACCACACATAACTGTATGACTGGTTTATTGGCATTTTGCACTCTAAAATAAAAACTGTGCTTGTTGACTCACCCACTATGCTGCTTTTTCAGTGAACTTGAAGGAATTTGATATTTATTAAAAACAAAATTCATGCAGCTCTTTTCCGCAGTGATAGCTGACAGTCACCATGTGTGAAGTCATATTAACTTTGTGTGAAGGACATGCCATAAAATTGATTAATAGTATACTGAAAATATATTGTCAATTGTCATTTCACATTAGCCTATGTATTTTTGCTTTGCTTTGCATTTGGGAACGACACATGTAAAACCCAGCATTTGTCATGAATGATGTCATTTGACGTGAATGATTCAAGCATCTGCCATGATGGTAGTGTGTGGCTGTTGAATGTATTTTTTTAATAATCTGAACATGATGTGAATTACATTTTAGAGCTTCACTGGATGTGGAAGATAATTATGAGTAAATAACGCCGGCCGGTTTCCTACGCCGCTTTTGTGTGGTGTCTAAAAATGAATAGCACAAAGGTCATATGATATACTTTTATTTACAGACTTGTTCACTTGTGTAGAAAAAGATCTGCATGAAAAAAAACGTTAAGAAACTAAAATCATGTTTGCTTTTACTGCAAGAAACACCATTTGGACATTCTGCTAAATTCCTTCTGCATTTTACCATAAAATGAGTAAAAACATTTTCAACAAATTCATTTAGGAACTAACTCATAAGCATCACATGTATGTCAATATTATGTGGTGTACCACATATTATACAGGTATGACTTTTCCATGATCAAATTTGGCATATTTAAAATCCAATGAGATGCAATATACAAATGACACTGAAGGATACTTGAAGATACCGGAAACCATGAGAAGCTTTGTGTAGACCGTCCCCTGTTCACTCAGAAAGATAATACTGAATTGGAGCAGCGTCCAAACAGCTGTGCAAGGAAACATGCACTCTGTATTCTTTGTTCTTAAAAATGAAATTGTCATGAAGAGCCTTCAATATGAAAACTCAACGTTCTTCTCAGGGAAACAGGCATAACTTCCAAAGAGACAGAAATGAAATCAGGCATGAAGTAAGAGGCTAGACAAGCCAAGAACTGGTGATGCTGGGATAGAAATCATTTCTCTTAGCAACAAGATGTCTACAGCTGTGTCACATATATTTTAAAAACATCCATGGATTGATCCCGGTAACTGGCGCTTAATGAACCTTCTGGTGTCTGTGCTGTTGGATGCCTGAGACAATTCAAGTGGCCTGAGTGGATAATACACATAATTAACTCAATGACAGCATCGGAAATACGTAGTACAAACATTGATTGTTTTGAGTTCATTTTAGTGACTCACCCCTGTTCAGTGAATAGTTTGGCCCAAAATGAATATTCAATCATTATTTATCCACCCACATGACATTTCAAAGTCATTTGACTGAAGAAATTCTGTCTTTATTTCTCAAGCAATGACAGTATGAATACATACAGCTTTCAAGGTTTAAAAAGGGACACAGAATATCATAAAAGTGGCACAATATCATTGTGTGGGAATCGGACCAAAATCAAAACTACCAGCCTCTAGCTGTTCCAAGCCTGTATGAATATATGTTTTTGTGTGTTGAACACAAAGAAAGATATTTTGAAAAATGCCTGCGAAATGAGTCATTGAGCTGTCAGTCATGGTCTGTATTCAATAACGTTGCTTTCACACCCGACGGTTAAGGCTAAAATACACTACAAGACTTTTGTTCAGATTTGCCCAGATTTTCAGTCTGGACTTGTTGCAGAAAGTCTGTGCCAGTCTACAGATTTGATCAGTTAGTGTGTTTCTATCTGAAACTTCCAAAAAGTCTGCAAGTGTATGATGTCTAGTTTCAAAAAAATCTGTTCAGATTTTAAAAGTCTTGTAGTGTATTCCAGCCATTACAGAAAATAGCCACTAGGGCAGGCCCCTTAAAATGAAATTTTCCCTAGGGACATTTTCCTGGCAACATTTGAACCGGCAGTAGGAACTATGAAGCGCCGTAAGCCGACCTACAGCAACGTCATATAAGAATCAGAATGGCATTCCAAAACGTACAAAATGCAAGGACGACATTTACATTGATTTACTGGCTGATGCCTTTATCCAAAACAACTTACAAATAAGAGAGCATTAAAAACTTTAAAGCAACCAATCAAATTTTACTTTGTGCCGCGGAAATGTCCCCACAGTAACAGACTGGTGTGTATTCGTGATCGTGTCAAAAGTTAACAGCAACAACGTTTATGATTTTATGCAGGGAACCTTACAAACTTTTAAGAATTCAGCGTTTATCGCACTTCATCGATTAGACAGCTTCGTGTTGTTTTCAGGCAGAGCATTAAAGAATGCGACATGCACTTCTTCCATAAATCCTGTAGAATTTAACCAATCAGAAGACGACTTCGAATCTGCTGTAGCATGTCCAGTTAAGTGTGCCATATATGCATCAGATATTTAGCCAACGGTCCGTGACGTCTGAGGCTGAGACTACAGGTTGACAGTCAGTGAGGTAAATGCTAAAAAGTGTGTTTTCAGTTGTTTCTGACACAGGTGGAGGCTGGTATCTTATGCCACCAGAGCGGAACAGAATGGGTAAAGTTTTCGCAAGTGATTTGTGACAGAGCAAGGTGGCGTATAGATCTATGGTGAGAGGGGATGTATACCTGTAGGAGTGAGCTGTGTTCATGATCTCAGCTGTGTTTTTGTTGTCTGTCATGGAGTTCATGATAACAGAAATGGAATGTAGATGTAGAAGTTGCTAAGGAACCAAATCTTCTTTGAAAACTTGCAGTTCAACATGTTATTGCAGTTCGTTGCATTGACACAAAATTTGGAATCTATTTACTCCTGTTCATGGACACGAATATCCCCATTCTTTCGTGTCAGTGAGCACAACCTTTTTTTAATGTCACTCAGCACGACTTTCTATTCGTGTCACTCAGCACGACTTTCAATACACAAACTGCTTGTGTATTTAAATGTATATATTTATAACCTGATATCAAAAGAAGTCGTACATATTTTAGGATGTGGCTAACTAACACCTTACTTCACCCCAAACTCTAAAATCACAGCCGCAAACGCTAATGTTGCTAAAACGCGAGTTTCATGAGGTGGCAAAACAATGAAAAATGGCTCCCCTAACCCCGCCCCTAAACCTAACGTCACAGGGGAAAAAGTCAAAACATACCAATGAGATCGTAGGAAATAGGAATTCACACGAATGAGCCAACTTGTAAAATATGTATGAATTCCCATCAGATTGCGTTAATATATATATTTATACGTAAAGATACTGCATTTTAAAATACATTAGATTGAAAGTTGTGCTGGGTGACACGAAAAAAGGGGGAAATCTGTGTCATTAAACACGAATTAATAGATTACAGTTCGACAATGTCTGAGACTGTGTTGGTTATCGAGGCTAAAGAAAGCATACAATGCCACAGACAAAAGCGATGGGTAAGGCTGTGTTCACATTTGACTTCTTTTTTGACAAGAAAAAGTTGACAATGACACACTTTTAGTTAAAAAAAGCATTGTAAAGTAGGAGCTAGTTTACTAAAACTTACATTTTGGTCTGTTTGGTTTCTGTTGTTCATATGGCTTCAGAGGATTTGTGAACCACTATTACTATAGTTTTTTGGTTCTTTTGGGCTTTGGCCCGCATTCATGGTAATTGCTTTGAAATAAACATGGAGAAATTCAAAATGTCTTCCTTTGTGTTCTGAAGAAATAAATGTTCAAATATTTAATGTGCTGGTGCAGTTTAATGTGCTCTCTTTTGTTTTGTTTTGTTTTACAGGAATTCCATTATTTGGCTATGAATTTTAACACCCAGTTCGACTGCGTGCTTTCTCACAATTTTGACATCATGTGACATGTTGGACTATCCAATGGAGACCACTACAACACACATCAAGCTAAATAACCAGGCCAAGAGAATTCTTGAACATCTTGAACCCAATGTCACAACCATCTTGAATGTGTCCGCCCCTTTCCACCATCACATGAACAATGCAGTGTTAGGGATACTCCTTGGAACACTGTCCCTTCTGACGGTTATCATGAACCTGCTGGTCCTTTTTGCCGTCAGAAAAGAAAGGACTTTACACACAGTTGGCAACCTCTACATAGTAAGCCTCTCGATAGCTGACCTCATAGTCGGTGCCACGGTGATGCCCTTGAATCTAGTCTACCTGCTTGAGGATGAATGGAAGTTGGGCCGTGTCGTTTGCCAGTTCTGGCTGGTCATGGACTACGTGGCAAGCACAGCTTCCATTTTTAGTTTGTTCATTCTATGCCTGGACAGGTACCGCTCTGTCCGACACCCTTTACAGTATTTAAAATACCGGACGCGAGGAAGAGCTACATTGTTGATTTGTAGCGCGTGGCTTCTGTCCATGATGTGGACGATTCCCATTCTAGGATGGCGGATGTTTGCCCAAGTTGACAGGAAACCGGAGCTGGAGGACAAGTGTGACACGGACTTCCGCTTTGTGACGTGGTTCAAGGTTCTGACAGCCATCCTCAACTTCTACATCCCATCTTTCCTGATGCTGGTGTTCTACTCGCAGATTTTCATTGCGGTGCGAGAACATTACAAAGAGTGGGAGAACTTTGCTGGTCCGATGGTGAAAACAGAAGCAGACGATACATTACAAAATGGAATGCAGTTGCAGATAACCAAATCGTCTGTGAGAGATAGTTTGGGCTTACATGCATATTCTCAAAAAGAGGGCCTGTTGGATCAGTACAGCTTGGAACAGCCTTACAATGTGAAGGAAAACCCTGAGGTAAACACAGATTCCTTTTCTGAGGTGAAGAAGAAAAGCTGTTGCAGGAAGAAATCAATGTTCGGTCTTTCGAAACGTATGAGAAAGAGTGTAAAAGAGTCCAACGAAATTTCCTCCCAGAGCGATGATGGAGAAACTGTTGCTGGAGACCCCCTCAGACAGCCCTCCTTATCTCTAGGCTTTCTGCAGTCAGACAATAACATACAGCCTAAAACATTCGTAAATGTAAACGATTGCAACGTGTTAGTGCCAAATTCCGTTGGCAACATTTGTGAGATTGCGCCTACAGAGGATATTCCCAATTACACCGCTGTTTTCTGCAATCACGGAGCACCGCCGTCGCCACCCTCCCCATGGGCAGAAAACAGCCCTCCGCTGGATGCCACCAATTCACTGCCTGTAAAGCAAACATGGCAGAAGCTCTGCGAACAATCTAAACAGAGCGTCCACAGCATGCGCATCCGTAAGGAGAGGAAAGCTGCCAGGCAACTCGGCTTCATCATTGGCGTCTTCATGGTGTGCTGGATCCCATATTTTATCACCTTCATGGTGACGGCTTTGTGTGAAACTTGTGTTCATCATGACCTTCACATGTTTACAATTTGGCTGGGGTACATCAACTCCACTCTGAATCCCTTCATATACCCTCTGTGCAATGAAAACTTCAAAAGAGTGTTTAAAAAGATTTTTCATCTTAATTGATAGAGCGCTTATACTATAGGAGACTACTTGAACAGTGTAAAAACCGTGCTTTGAACAGTGTTTCTTGTGATGTTGTGAAAGATTTGTTAGTAACCACACTGGTGTCCATCTGTTCTCATTTTTGGCACCAGTGACCTTGTAAGTGTAAAGAAATGTTGTTATTTATCATTGACACACCTGCAATCTGCATCAGATTATATTATTTATCCATCACAAAATTGTGTCCAATCCAGAGTGTTTTAAAACTGGGTGTATTTAAGCACCTGCACAGCTACTGTAAGATGAAGCTTTTAGATTTTAAACACATTGTGTAACAAGCAGTGTTGGGTATAACTAGTTACTAAGTAATTAGTTACTGTAATTTAATTACTTTCCCTTGAAAAAGTAAAGTAAAGGATTACTCTTATTTTTTCTGTAATTTAATTACAGTTACTTCTGATGTAATTTAACTAAATACTGTGTAATATAATTTTGATGTCAATTCCACTATTGACTATAAGTCTAACTTATGCTTTAATGTATCTTTCTCACATTTGTAATACTTTGGTCAGTTAATAAGAATGATTCATGTAGTTATTTATTTCAATAAATTAAATAAGACATTTCATGTCCATCCTTGAATCAATTCTAATTCGGGTTGATGTAGGATATAGAAAGTAACAAGTAATAAAATACTTTTTGGAGAGAGTAATTTGTACAGTAATCTAATTACACTATTGAATATGTAATTAGTAACTAGTAATTAATTACTTTTCAGAGTAATTTACCCAACACTAGTAACAAGTACCTGCAGTATTTTAATACAGTACGTTGTTTCCATTCATCTTAAAATGCAGTATATTTAGCTGCTTTTGCCACGTTAATTCAACCGTAATTCGGAGCTTAATGTGGAGAGCATATTTTTGATAGCATCTACATTTACAGTTACATTTATGCATAAAGCAGACGCTATGGATTACACTGCATTATACTACACATTTTTTGTTTTTGTTTCTGAGTATGTGCAATCCCTGGGGTTGAAGCCATGACCTTGGCGCTGCTAGCGCCATGCTCTAACCACTGAGCTGAAGGAAAGCTAAAAGCAATTTCATTACATTTGGTAGAGTTATATTGAATAGCCATTTAAACTTTTGCAAATTATCTGTATACATGGAATACCAAAATATTATAAAACATGTATTATACAAAGCGCACTGTGTTAGATCCTATATGGACCACAGAAGAAAACAGTGAAGATTCTACTGCATACTGTATTCTCACACACTGTTGCGACACTGAATTGATAATAAAAAGAAAGTCGCTACAAAGGACTAATGTGGTGAAAATTCAATTATATAATTATGTATAATAGTAAATGCAGTGAAGTCTCCATTTCTAATTTTGCTTGGAACACTGAAGGCATTGTCAGCCTTCAGTTAATGCCTGTCACTCATTATAATGCCACGTGATTGATTCAACAAAACCCACAATTTAATTAGAGTTAATTAGATGATTCTTTGTAATAAACTGGGAAGTGTGTCTTGGAGAATGTTCTAGAGAATATAAGACAAACAGTACGGCTGAGTTTGGACACTATGGCAGTCACAAACGAATAAAGAAAGTGATTTGTACATTTTCTTTGACTTACGTTTAGTCTAAACTTGAGATATTTCATGTTTCAAGGTTCTATCTGACATTTTGAGTAATTGTGTTATTCACATATTCCCATTTCGTATAACATATTTACATTATGTGATGTTTTTTCTTTACGTTGTGTTTATGTTTAGAAAACAAAAAGGAGCCATCTACAATTGAAGTCAAATGGGATGCGAAAACTTTAAAGCTCAAGTTTTCAAAGCTGCTCAGAATGCAGATGTAGCCTGCATGATAATTCCAAAGTGATGATTTCTTTTTAAACTTACACAAAAAAAGTTGTGACGAAAGGAAATTTAGCAGTATGAGAAATTGGTTTTAATAATGGTGTGATTTGAAACAGCTGATGCCAACAGCTGGCGATTGTAGTAATGATTTGGTGCAAAACCATACTGTTGTATTCTTTTCACTGTATACACATCAAAGGTGATTTACAAATGACTGTTTTCAGTTTTAATGTAATACGTTAATGTAATATGTAATAATATTCTTTTCAGATTGGGAGTTGAATTAATTTACTAATCAAAAAGGTTTTATTCCATATTCTGGGTTACAAACAAAAAACAGTAATGTGCTTGCAATTGAAAGTGTCTTTAACCCTGCTAGGCACACTTCTTTGTATGTTTTATTGAGGTTGGCAAATGCCAGGCACACTTTCCTGCAAAGTTCAGCTCCAAACCTAATCAAACACCTGAACCATCTAATCGAGGTCTTCTGGATCACAAATTACAGACAGGTGTATTAGACCAGGCTGGACCTACTTCACAGGACGGGGCCTTAAGATAAACTTTAGGTAATAAGAATTCACTTTAGCAGTGCTTTAAGCATGTGACATCCCTTTCTAGCATCATTAGGCTGACATCAAGCAAACGTTGTTTTTGGTACCATAATCATGGCATTATTTGAAATATTGACTATAACTTAAAGATGCATCTATATCACAACCTAATAAAACAGCAGATGGCTCTATTTTTTGACGCACTGTTTGACCTTGGTTCTGCATATAAGGTAACCCAGTACAGAAGAAGCTGAAGGGATTCTGCTCATATGAAGACTTCAGTAATGTGTCATCTACCACAGGCAGTTGTCTGGATTTTCTGGCTAGTTCACTAACGCCCATCTGCATTGCACTGACTGCAAAATGAACTGATTCCACTTTCACGGGGCTCAATATGAAAAGGAACGGCGTATACAAGTTTTTGTCAGTATTTTCCTGTCTAATCGTCTGCGTTTTCCTGTTGTTTTGGATGTTTGCCTTTTATTCGATGGTTTTGGCACCATAAAAATAAAGAGAGACATTGCTGGCTTTCATGGGGATAACGAAAGCTGATTCGACAAACAGACGCATCTAGTCCGCTTAAGCAATTGGTTTACGTTATTTACGTACATTTGCACATCGTTATTATTGTAATTATCATCTGAAGTATAATTAGGAACTTGAAACCATTTAGCATAAAACGCATTTGCTAACACTTCTACAGCAAACGACATACAAAATCTTCTGTTAACAAAAGTTTTCTTAAAAACTGTGAAAGGTTTGCTGTTTGCTATAATAGCGAAACTATCGCATATTTCGTTCTGTTGATATTTATTGGCTTATTAAATTAGTTATAAGTCCACTGAGAAGCGCTAGCTCTGAAGTGACCAAAACAAACCGACTGCGCATGTGCTGTGACGACAGTGGTCACATGACGTCAACCAGGAAGTCCTATTCTGGTAAGAGATGTTTGTATTTTACACTTGTCTCCAATGTTTTTAACGCTGTTCTGACGTTGTATTCACTATTAACGTTAACATAGCAAATGAGTGTAAATTGCTCAGGTTATTGTCTTCATCGATGTGGTGCTTTTTTACTGATGTGTTTCTAACAAACGTGCAAGATAACTCGGATGTCATGATTTCAACGAGACATCACAATACTCCAGCTGACAGTTTCCACATTTCATTTGTTTACGGCTTATACTTTTAGTTGTGTAGACAGTGTATCGGTGAACTAACTAGATGATTAATTTTCTTTTTTATGTAGACAGCCAACGCTTCTAAAGTCAGATTAGTAATTCGAGTGTTCCCTAAACTAATTCACTTCCACAAACCTCAAGCATATCCTCTTTCACGTTATTAACACGAATAACACCAGGCTGTCCACATTTATAACCTATTTTTGGAAGACTTCTATCATCACTGTTTACTACTTATTGTTTATTATATCCTGTATGAAGAGTCCTGTTGTAAATAAATGAATGAGCACTGAAGAAGAAGTTCAGATCACCCAGAGAAGAGCAGTTCACTTCTTTCATACAATGAGAAAGTGTATGGGGTCAGGGGCTATTAAGGGTAAAAATAAACAAAAATCACTGGAAAGCTATTATAAACGTTGTACACGTGAGTCGTGCACTGCAGTTCAAGTAGTATAAAGACAAATTACAGCTTTGTGTGAGGAACAGTCATACTTGACAAAAATATCTTGCTCTGAAAACCTCGATTGACAGCTGTGGTCAGTTTAATTTGATGTAAAAAATTATGCTTGGATGTTCTGTCATACATTAATAAATAACTTGAGTGCTCCACATGTTAGAATTTTTATTGACCACATTAAATAACAATGTATAACTATTTAAAAATTGGCTTTAGCAACGTAATACCTATTAGCAGGTTAAGGCATCAAATACTTTTACCTAAAATAATAATAATAGTAATTTATATGTTTTTTTTCTTTTCTGACAGTGTGTGTGAGGAATCTAAACGCTCGGTATTAATGGCAGAGTTGAAGGAGGACGGTGCAGCCGCCCCAAAGCTGCAGTTTGCCCCGTTCTGCAGTGCTCTGGAGGCAGGCTTCTGGCATCAGCTCACCCAGAAGAAACTCAACGACTACCGCTTAGATGAAAGTCCAAGAAACATCAAAGCCTATTACTATAATGGTGAGTAATTAACAATGATTGTTGACACCAGTAGTCTGTTTATCACTAGTCGAGGGTTTTCGGTCATTGAATAGCTTTTGCTCAACTTGAAGCGTGTTTTGGAGTGAAAAGAAAATATTTCAAGTAATTTGTCTTATTTGTAATTTATTGGGCCGGTTTCCCAGACAGGGCTTAAGCCTAGTCCCAGACTAACTTAAACGTTGATCGATATCTTAATATATCAGTGCAATTGTTTTGTCTCAAGATGCAGATATGTTGTTGTAAGTATGTTGTTTTAATATGACTTAAATATCCTAATTTAACTAAGACCTTGTCCTGATTTAAACTAATCCGTGTCTGGGAAACCGCCCCATTATTTGGCTATATCTGGAAAAAGAAGTACCATACTAGTTGTAATTTTTGCTGTATATACTGTACTGTACATTGAATGTCGTTTGCAATTCTTGATATTTCAATTGAATTTTTTCAATGTTATTTTTGTAGCGCTTTTGCAATTTGCATTGCATCAAAGCAGCTGTACAAGTAAAACAAAACCAAGAAAAACAACATAAGTCAAACACACACAAAAGATAAGATGAACCCTGAAAGTAAGATGAAATAGTGAAGGTAAGGCAAGGGCGCGTGAATAAGGACTGCCCGATGGCCCGGGTCCAGCATGAGACACCCTCGGGCTAGTTGACAGAACTCTGGTCACTTGCCCAATCAGGCCAGTGCTGTATCCACAGTCCATTATACAGTACTGTTTTGCTTTTTAATTCACTCCACAGTGTGTATTCAATAGTTTACTCACGTATGTTTAATTCTAAGCAAAACTGCGAATGTGATATAAATTACTAGCATTGTTTTGTGAAATTTCATGTGTCCAGAATTTTCTATAAACTGCACAGTAAACATTGTGTGTATGAAAGAGAAGATGTAAGTAATGTATTTTATACTGCAGGTGATCCTGATGGTTTACCGACACGTTTGACCCTGGAGTTCAGTGCATTTGATGCGTAAGTTTTGTACAAATTGCGAGCACACAATGATAACCCATCAGGAAAAAATGGTTCAAAATCCAAAACTATATATGTGTGTTTTTGACATGAAACCTTTTTGAATTTGTGTAAATCCGCACTTGAAGAATATGAAGATCAATTTGAAAACCTTAACATAATTACATCTATGCCCTGTGCTTCTTTAGAATGTGAAAAAGCCAAAAATCATGAAGGACCTTACTCAACACAAGAAGATAATTAGTCATCCAAACGTTAACCAACAAGATTTTTTGATATAGACAAATTCAAATAACATAAAGCTGGTCCAGAAGAACTTCTTAACTATACCTGTATGTGTAAGATTTAAAAAAAGAAATACTAATAGAATAAAATAATAAAGTGGTAGTGCTTATGGACCAGTCTTTAAATCTTGCAAAGTGATATAAGATGCAGCTTTCCACTTCATACTCCTGTGTATACGGACGGATCCAAATCAGGCAAGCAAATCTGCTGCAGTTGTCACTGACCAAAATGTTTTGGCGTGTTTATTAATGGGCAAAGTTCATTATTAACAAGCGGAGGCTAATGCATTATTACTAGCTCTAGAATACATTGAAAAGGAACAGCAACGTCAGAAGAACTTGGACTAATGCTGGGTTCGATTTGCACGAATAAATTACATACAAAGTCAATGCAAAGACGCGAATAGACACGAACTCGTGGCAGGTGATGCCAATGACACGAATCGGGAAGCGCAAGTCGAAAACGTTCAACTCGAGCGAGAAATTCGCGCGAAGAGCTTATTGACACCTACTGTTTGACGTGCCCAGACGCGTAAAGACACTCACCGCCACGTTATGTTTTTCGCATCACTCACGCGAAAATAACGAACTTTTAGTTAATAGAGAGCGTGGTACGCGATTGTTCACATTTGGTCTGAACACAGCATAAGAATGGCAGAATGTCAAATTCCATCATCAGATCAACCAACAATTAATATGTTCAAAAACTGGCAAATTGAATGGAATGACTGACCATGATAAATTATATGAAGGGATCCCTGTTAAAGTATTAAAATAACTTTTATAAGTTGTACATTTATCTTTCACTGTTATTTAATATTTACATTGTTATATTAGTTTTGTTGGTGTTATGGTTTAAAGACAAGTTGTGGTACCATGATTAACTTTGCCATTAATAGCATTTAGTGCTGATATGGCGTTAAAGCTTTCTTAAAGCTTTGGATTATTGCCCGAGTATCATAGCTTTCATTTGTGGAAGTTATGCTTTTTGCCAATAAAACCTGATAACTTGTTTAATACCTGTAGAGGGTCTATGTAATCATTTTTTTTATTTCTCCAGTGATGGACCCACACCTGCTCACTGTTGTCCAGCCTCCGGAACTCTGTACAACACCAACACATTAGAAGCCTTCAAATCTACAGACAAGAAAGCTCTTCTTGATAAAGCGGCCAATGAGGTTTATAGACTGCTATATTTCACCCATCTCACGCCCTCTTAAAGGGATAGTTCACCAAAAAGGAAAATTTCTGCCACCCCCTTAAAACCTGTATATGACTTTTTCTTCTCTAAAACACAAAAGAAGATATTTTGAGAAATGTCTCATGGGTTTTGTGTTCATACAATGGAAGTCAATGGGGGCCAATCTTTGGTTGCCAACATTCTCCAAACTATCTTCTTTTGTGTTCTGCAGAAGAAAGTCATACAGGTTTGAATGATATGAGGGTGAGTAAAATCATAAATACATAAACGGTCAAATACTTCGGGAAAGCATATTCAATCCTCTTAAAATATGAATTATATGACGATTGTATTCCCATATTGTATTACAATTTCAGACTTACTTTTTTAATAGAGGTTCAAAAACAAAGGTTCATTATCAGTCATTATTGATTTGATCAATGAGTTGTCCAGCCCTAATGAATGACGTTCTAGTAAGATCAGGTTAATTCATTCTGGTTGCTTGTTATTTTTTAACAGATTTGGAATGCAATTCAGTCCGGGGCCGCAGTGGAAGACTCCTCGGTCCTGAACAAATTCATCCTCTTGACATTTGCGGTTTGTATGCCTACATTTTATTCAATTTAAAAATGTTATGTCTTTCAATTCTTTTGTTTATGACTGGTCCTTTTGTTCATCCAGGATCTGAAGAAATATAATTTCTATTATTGGTTCTGCTTTCCTGCCCTTTGCTTTGTGGAGGGAGTGCAGCTGGTGCAGGAGCCACTGTCATTAGAGCAGAGATTCACTGCCAAACAGGTGCCCACGTTTATAACTCGCTCTTGATAAAGACCTTTTGTGTTAATTCTCTGCGAGGGATAATGAGCCATTACACGTTGCAATATGGAAATAATTTCCTGTTTATTTTTTTATTAATAATGCTTGAATGCAAAATATATGACCATGGCTCCATAGCGTTAAAAAGGTATGATTGATAAAAATAGAAGTTGAAATGGTGAACAAAAAAACTTTGATGCGTCACATACAAAAATTCAGGTGAATTATATAAAGTTGCAAGCTGCAAATAAAAATGCACAGTTTTTCTCAATATTTATTGCATACGTTAAAAATCTTTTGAACTTTAATTTGACAGACATGCAGATGTAAAATTGTTATAGAAGATTTCAAAGCAACAACATAAACAAACGTTACTGCGCATGCCTGCGTTCGTGGCCTGCCCTTAAAGGGATACTTCACCCAAAAATGAAAAATCATGTTATCATTTACTCACCTTCGAGTTGTTCCAAGTCTGTATAAATGTCTTTGTTCTGATGAACACAGAGAAAGATATTTGAAAGAATATAACCAGACAGATTTTGCCCCCTATTGACTCCCATAGTAGGAAAAAATCACTTTATCATTTTTTTGTTCTGTTGAACACAAAAGAAGATATTTTGAAGAATGGACAGCAAACAGTTCTTGGGCACTTTTGACTACCATTGTATTTGTTTCTACTATGGGAGTCAATGGTGGTCAAGAACTGTTTGGTTACAAGCATTCTTCCAAATATCTTTCTCTGTGTTCATCAGAACAAAGAAATTTATACAGATTTGGAACTTGAAAGTGAGTAAATGGGTGAAGTATCCCTTCAACTTCCGGTACACATTCAATAGAGTACCTATAGATTATTTCTGATAACAAGCAGAAAGAAACCGAGAAGAACCATTACTTGGCTAAACTTGTCTCTCCAATATTTTCAATTTAGACTGTGATACCAAGCTCAACTGCTAGATGTCAATGTACCATACGGTTTGTTTAAATGCGACCGAACTATGGTTATGGCTAGAAGGGATACAGCTACCTCCACTGGGCATGCGCACTTCAATACTGCATACTTTTTTGTCACGTTGACAACAGTTAATTAAAAATGTTTTATTATTGTAAGGTTAGGTTTAGGGTTGGGGTAGGTTTAGGCGTTAGCTAATACAATTTATTGTAATTTCATGGCGAGATTTTGCATCACTTCCGGCCGTAGCTGAATCCCTTCTAGCCGCAACCCCGAACTACAGGACCCATTCAACAAATTGTTTATTTAATAAAAATGAACATCAACAAAATTAAACAAATCGTTTATTTAATACAATCATTATACAATAAAATAATAATATAAATTCATATTTACAGTATCTCACAGAAGTGAGTACACCCCTCACATTTTAGTAAATATCTTATAACTTTTCATGTGACAACACTGAAGAAATGACACTTTGCTACAATGTAAAGTAGTGAGTGTACAGCTTGTATAACAGTGTAAATTTGCTGTCCCCTCAAAATAACTCAACACACAGCCATTAATGTCTAAACCGCTGGCAACAAAAGTGAGTACACCCCTAAGTGAAAATGCCCAAAGTGTCAATATTTTGTGTGGCTTCCACTATTTTCCAGCACTGCATTAACCCTCTTGGGCATGGAGTTCACATGACAACATCACAGAGCTGGTGCATGTTAGAGTCCTTGCACTCCTCCACCTTCCGTTTGAGGATGCCCCACAGATGCTCAATAGGGTTTAGGTCTGGAGACATGCTTGGCCAGTCCATCACATTTACCCTCAGCTTCTTTTGGGGTCGTTATCATGTTGGAATACTGCCCTGCGGACCAGTCTCCAAAGAGAGGGGATCATGCTCTGCTTCAGTGTGTCACAGTACATGTTGGCATTCATGGTTCCCTCAATGAACTGTAGCTCCCCAGTGCCGGCAGCAGTCATGCAGCCCCAGACCATGACACTCCCACCACCATGCTTGACTGTAGGCAAGACACACTTGTCTTTGTACTCCTCACCTGGTTGCCGCCACACACGCTTGACACCATCTGAACCAAATAAGTTTATCTTGGTCTCATCAGACCACAGGACATGGTTCCAGTAATCCATGTCCTTAGTCTGATTGTCTTCAGCAAACTGTTTGCGGGCTTTCTTGTGCATCATTTTTAGAAGAGGCTTCCTTCTGGGACGACAGCCATGCAGACCAATTTGATGCAGTGTGCGGCGTATGGTCTGAGCACTGACAGGCTCACCACCCCACCCCTTCAACCTCTGCAGCAGTGCTGGCAGCACTCATACGTCTATTTCCCAAAGACAACCTCTGGATATGACGCTGAGCACGTGCACTCAACTTCTTTGGTCGACCATGGCGAGGCCTGTTCTGTGTGGAACCTGTCCTGTTAAACCGCTGTATGGTCTTGGCCAACGTGCTGCAGCTCAGTTTCAGGCTCTTGGCAATCTTCTTATAGCCTAGGCCATCTTTATGTAGAGCAACAATTCTTTTTTTCAAATCCTCAGAGTTCTTTGCCATGAGGTGCCATGTTGAACTTCCAGTGACCAGTATGAGAGTGAGAGCGATAACACCAAATTTAACACACCTGCTCCCCATTCACACCTGAGACCTTGTACCACTAAAGAATCACATGACACCGGGGAGGGAAAATGGCTAATTGGGCCCAATTTGGACATTTTCACTTAGGGGTGTACTCACTTTTGTTGCCAGCGGTTTAGACATTAATGGATGTGTGTTGAGTTATTTTGAGGGGACAGCAAATGTACACTGTGATACAAGCTGTACACTCACTACTTTACATTGCAGCAAAGTGTCATTTCTTCTAGGGATGCACCGAATGTTCGGCCACCGAAAATGTGTGAAATGGCCGAATAAATTTTACTGAACATGACTCGTGATAAAATCAAGCAGCAACCAGCGCAGAGAGAGAGAGAGTCACACACGTGCGCTTTATTACTGCCGCAAACATTTTGGCAGTGCGTGTGTGTTTGTGTGCATGCGTGCGTGTGGAGCATTTTAAAGTGTCAGAAAGACACAGCACGGGACTTGCCGCACGGAAGTAAATTTCCGAATGAAAGCATCTTTACCGGTCGGTAACTTTACTTCAGACGGAAGCGGGCTGTCTGACAGTAGCCCCGCCGCTCGCGACATCCTTTGACATCATACAGTGGTCGCGTGCACACAGTTCCCTGTACTAAACAACTTGTCAAAGTATGTTCTGTGCACCTTCTGAGAGAACAGTGACAGTCAGCTTTTGTGGGCGGAGTTTGGAGGAGAGACGTGAACTGAAATGGTTGTCAGTCAGCATCAGTCAGAATTGCTTGGTTTTTTTTCTCAAATCATTTTGCAATGGAGCCGATAATAATCCAACAGTTTTAGTTTATTCGTATTTTTAGCTTATAGGTCTAATGTGGAATGACACTTTTTAATGAAGTGTTTTGTTGTAGGGGTACAGAGTAACTTACATTACATTCTTTTAGCAGTCAGTTATAAGCCTAATTAATATTCATGAAGGGAGAGGGCTCAATTTTTTGTTTGAATTTACTGTTTTGCTCAATTTTATATTAAGTTGTATTGTATTTGATTGAAAAACAAGACAAATTAGAAAAAGCACATTTTGACTATTCAGTTTGTGCATAGTGAAAAAAATAGCTTAATAAATAGAAATAGAAATGCAAAAAACCATGTTCGGTGTTCGGTATTATTCGGCCTTCGGCCAAGTGTTTCACATCATGTTCGGCTTCGGCCAAGAATTTTCGTTTCGGTGCATCCCTAATTTCTTCAGTGTTGTCACATGAAAAGATATAATAAAATATTTACAAAAATGTGAGGGGTGTACTCACTTCTGTGAGATACTGTACATAAATTAAAAAAATAAAATAATTAGACACTAGCCAGGGCTGCGTTTCCCAAAAGCATTGTAAGAGCTCCATTGGTGACAATGGTTCTAAAATCAACTTAAGGATACGATGCTTTTGGGAAAAGCAGCCCAGACCGATAATCAAACACAGACCGGAAGTTAGCTGCAGTCCAGATGCTTGCGTCCGATGAAACGGTCTATAGATAAATCCCAATGCTATATGTGTACCGGTGACTTTTACCGCAATGTGAAATAAACAAAGAAATAAACAAACAGTGCTGTCTGAACATCTTATTGCAGCTTTGGTGTTCTAGTCATAATATACATTTCTTTTTCAAATGCCACTTGCTTTGATATGTCTAATACGGTGATATTCTGACATTTCTGAGTCTGGCTTAAGTGTCCAAATACATTTGGAACCACCTCATACAATTAGACAATACAGACATCGATGTACATTTCTGAATATTATTCCACCATCAATAAACCTTTTAAGGCATTTTGTTAATAGCCTGTTATTTGTTGGGGAGACGTGCTGATTGTTTTGGATTGATTTGTTCACAGATCTCCAGCTTGCAGATGGCGTATGATAATCTTTGCTCCTCGGCTGGCTCCACAGCAGTCCCACATTTTCTGCTCAAATACACAGATGAAAGTGTTCACGTTGCTCCTCTAAAGGATTTCAACATCTTCGTCAAGGATCTTAAGAAGGTCATTTTCACTGTCAAGCTATTATTAGGAATTGAACTTATAAAAGGGGTGTGTTTGTTGGACCAGTGTGAGCTGGCGGACATGTTCAGGAAAGCTGTTTGATATCAGTCGTTTTCACATTTAAAGGGATATAACACGTCATTTGTTAGGACGTGTCTAACTTAATGTAAGTTCTTGTACTTGATTTTGTACAGTAATGCAATTGCAGTGAAATCGTATGGAGCATTTGGACTAAATATTCAGTGACTATCAAGGTTTTAAGAGAAATAACCATCATTCCTAAAGGGAAACTTCATCAATTCACTCATATTTATTGCACACATCCTTAAATAGTTACAAACCCATATGGATCGGCATATGACAGACGTTCTCAGCTTTCCCGATGCTCAACCCGGAACATTCGTTCGACTGTTACAGTAACTGCTGCAGCTTTTAAATTTTGCAGTTGGACCGTATGTGAAGTGATGTGTTGATTTGTTTTAGATTACTGTGGGTGTGTATGACCCCTGCACGCTGCATCAACATCCCGGCTGGCCTCTCAGAAACCTTCTCATCCTACTGGCAAAAAAATGGTACGTGTGTAATGAGCTTGTCAAACACACATCCCACTGGTGTCAAGTTATATTTCCACTCATTTCCTCCCAGTGTTCCGGTATGTCATTTACTTTCTATATCAGAGAAAGTTGTTGTGAAGCGGCAAGACTGTGAGAATATCATTTCAAGCCATCTGCTAATAGAGCAGGAGTATTGAGCGGGGGTCCGTTGTTGTTAGGTCTCAAATGCAATTTCTTTGGTGTGTGTGTGCGAGAATAGTGGAAATGTGTTAAACACGAATCTAAAAAAGGTTTTAAATGTTAAATTAACTTCATCCAAAGTCTTCCTGAACATTTCCTTGTCTTATCCATGTTGGATTCAAATACAAAAGTAGTCTGTCGCACATTACACATGTCAAATGTGAAGTATTTGACTGTGGATCAGTAATGACCGTTGTATAATGATTCTTAATGTTTATATGGGGAATTGATTTTCTTTGATAGTGAACTGGTGTTGCTTTTAGGTGTTTAAATTGGATGTTTTTCATGTTACGATCGGGTATCAATTCTCTAGTAGTGGTATGATATTCACGATACCTCAGAAAAGACTGGGATACAATTCAGGGTTATTGATAATATATAGATTGATGCTATGACATTATGTGCTTATTTTACACAACCAATTACATATTGATTTGCTAACAAATGCAAAACTTTCCCACGTGAACGTGAATGTCGGGACACGTACTGGGACTCTAAATACTCTAAATAAAGCTGAGAGTATGCACTTTAAGACCATATCTATTATAAAGCTGTAACTCGAAAACATATTGATACACAGCTAAAATAACAAAAATGTGCCTCTGTCCAAATATTTATGGCCCTAACTGTATATTGCCGTGGCCGATATATCGGCCAATTTTTTTTTTTTTTTTAATTATCGTCATAGTCCGCGTACAGCACATTAGCATGTCTCTCATTTACTCATTTAATTGCATGTGTGTTATATCGGCCTCTTATACCACAGGGCTGTTGAATGCCTCAATCTGATTGGTTGACAAACGTTCTATGGTTATGCATTAACTTCAATAAACAAAGCATTTCAAAAACAATGTAGAAATACATATACTGAAATTGAATAAATAAAATAAGAATGAATTAATAAACACTGATAGCCTACTGGTTCATTTTCCTCTTCATGCTGCTTATAGCCCGTGTTGGGTAAGTTACTCTGAAAAAGTAATTAATTACTAGTTACTAATTACACATTCGATAATGTAATTAGATTACTGTACAAGTTACTCTCTTCAAAAAGTATTTAATTACTTATTACTTTCTATATCCTACATCAGTCATCATCAACTGGCGGACCACGGGCCGGATCCGGACCTTTGCTTCGTTTCATCCGGACCGCGAGACATTTAAAATTTTGACTCTTTCAGTTGTTTAAATTGAGCCGAGCGTCTACACAACGGAGAATCACATCACGCGTACTCTCAGGAACATTTATGTAATTGATCTTTTGTCGCTATATCCTGTGATATTATTTAGCTATAAACGCGCTTCATTTGAACCCTTTCCGCTCCGCGTGCGCTGCTTTTCTCCCGCCAAAGACGCGCCGCATGAAGAGCAGCAGACACGTGCTTATTTAAACAACACTAGTGCAGACACGCAGAGCAGATAAATGGAGACAACAGTAAACAAAATGCAGCAATATTAAAGTATTTGTTTCTGTCTGTTTACTGTTTGCTATATGTCTCCAACCTTTCAACCAGATTTGCGATATTTTATGAATCATAACGTTTTTATCTAGCCTACATTTATCATTAGCATTATTGATCAGCATGTAAACATTTGTGTCCCTGTGAAAACCCAGGCTAAAGTCTCATAAACGAATGAATTATTAAATAACAAGCATCAAAGATTAATTTCAAGCATTAACTAAAATTTTAATCTTTGAAATGACATTATTCAGTCAATATTGAAGATATTGTATTTTCACAGAATATTCTGTAGGGTGATTTTATGTAGAAAACAGTAAAAAGACTCGCTGGGTTTTCACAAGCAGGATCACATTTTGTTCTAAAGATAGAAGTAGTTCTGGTATGAAAGGCATGGAAAGGATAATTTAGTAAGTAACTTTGTTTTCTGTTTATGATGAGAGCAATTTAATTCTTACATTAAATTTGTTGTTTATAGCTTTTTTATTTACAAATATTAATGATCAGACTTAAGAGGGCATTCCCCTAAAGCCACAGAGCCTACAATACATACATACTGTGGATATCAAAATATAAAATAAATGGCCTGATAAAAGATCCTACCTTTTATATATATATATATATATATATATATCCAAGTAGGCTAAATTGATTAAATATTAATTTTTTGTTATTTAAAAAAAACATATTGTCCGGACCTCCGTTTGGAACTTTAATTGAATACCCCTGTCCTACATCAACCTTGATGAGTTAAGTGATTCAAGGATAGACATGAAATGGCTCTTTTCATTCATTCAAATAAATAATATAAAACTACATAAAGTATTATAATTAA
This sequence comes from Triplophysa rosa, assembly GCF_024868665.1. Classification (NCBI taxonomy): domain Eukaryota; kingdom Metazoa; phylum Chordata; class Actinopteri; order Cypriniformes; family Nemacheilidae; genus Triplophysa; species Triplophysa rosa. Next base: position 3,174,823 of record NC_079909.1, on the reverse strand, counting down.
TTACAAATGTGTCACGGACCGTGACAAAATGTGAGAATTATACGTTAAAGCACGGATTTTAAAGTTAGACTTTGAATTTTGATGTCAATTCCTCTTCTGCACACACACATATTACACAAAGTATTTAGTTTAATTACATCAGAAGTAACTATAATTAAATTACAGAAAAAATAAGAGTAATCCTTTACTTTACTTTTTCAAGGGAAAAGTGATTAAATTACAGTAACTAATTACTTAGTAACTAGATACACCCAACACTGCTTATAGCTGATAACAAATATATTTTGATAGACCTACTCTTTCAAAAGTTTGAAAGATTTTTTTTTTTACTGCTGAAGATAGAAACAATACGAGGAATAAATAATATTATTATCACTGGCTTTTCTGTCAAGTTGCTGCAAACACGCAGGTGTGGGCATGGTCTCTCGCTCTCTCACTCACTCACTGACACACCATGTAGCCGCAGTGGCTCAAGCCTCCGAGTCCGTTCGCTTTAAAGAGTACGTAACTAGGGATTTTTAAAGTCCTACTTTGGTTTATTGAGTGTCCAACAACATGTTTATGTACATAGAAGGTGTAAAAACACTATTATTTTGTAATATAGGTAGTTATTCTTACCTTACTTCTTGACTGACTCTCAAATGATGCGTTCCGCGATTCATCTGTCTAATCCCCTCCTTTCCGCTAGCCTAGTCTGACATGATTGGTCAGATGGTCTAGTCTGCTGTGATTAGTCTCTCACAAGCTACAGTGTTTGGGGGAGAAGAGTGAAGTTTCTGTGGGCAGTCCTAGCAACTAGGGCTGAACGATTAATCGAAATCGAATCGCAATCGCGATGTGAGACGTTGCGATTTGCTAATCGCAAGAGGCTGCGATGTGGAAGCGATGTGAAAAATAGGAAACGCGTCTGTTCCAAGCCCGCTTTGAGTGGCATTCTTGCTAACCAACTGAGTGAGCGCACCTCCGTTATGCCTAATCAGCACTGCCCCAGCCAACTGCTAAACGTCCGTCATTAAAAAAAAAAACAACAGAAGGCAGGAGAGAGAGCAGTGTGTGTGTTATTATGGCATCTGCAGAGTCAGATCGATCTATTAGGCAAATAAATACTAAAGAACCGTCCAATTCAGAAGACCGCACACACAGCCTGTGTCATACTCGCGCGACTCTCCCCGCTTGGCTCTCACGGACGAGCCGTTTAAACTTGACGCGCATACACAGCCTGTTTCGTAATGACGTTTATAGTACTTGAGTCCGGCTCGGGCATCTGGCAATATGGACGAGGCTTGACGCACGCGCGCACCCTGTGTAAACTCACGCCTAGCTCCGCGTTTCAAACAAATGTAAATTCTATCTAACTGTTTTGCTAATTTCACTTGGATGAAATTAAACATTCAGCACATTTTTTACTTGTTTTAAAAAATCCCACATACTTAAACAATAATAAATCAGCCTATGTAAACTATGAACTATTTTAATAATTCACTAACACAATAGAAAATGTTATGGATTTAAGGGTTACAATGGGAGTTGTATTTGTTTTAATGGAAACTATAATAGTGTACACTGGTATTTGGATTCTATTGGTGTGATGTAATCTGGAAGTTGGGAACCAATTGAACAACAGTAAGCCCTATTTGAATAATGCCCAAAGCACACTACAAAAATTAATTTTGTAATGGTTTTAATGGAAAAATTAAATGTTTTTATTTTTGTTGTTTTCTTTCAGGGTAACTATACCCATACTGTCCTCCACACAACAATATTGAATTGAAGCTTGAATTAGAAAAGTTAAAATCGCAAATCAAATCGCAATCGCAATGTCTGTCAAAAATATCGCAATTAGATATTTTCCCCAAATCGCACAGCCCTACTAGCAACACATAGGCGGGGACTATATGTAGTGATGTAAATCCGGGGTGGTTCACAAATCAGACTAGGGACGACTCGTTTGTGTGATTCAGAGTCGACTCCCTTTTTTCCAAACCAATAACTTTATTCATTCACCTTCGGATTCACAATTTGGCAGACAGCTTACTTTCAAACATGCCAACATTACACACTGCATGAAATGTGATTTTCATGATCTCATGTTATGTACTCTTTAAAGGACACTTGAAATGAGATGAGCAAGAAAGTAGTCCTACCATAAACAGCATTTTAAAGACGATAACATGACAGACGTTGAAATTAAACATTTGAACAATGTCCTGTGGTGTGGTAACCATGGTATAATTGAGAGTGGTGGCCGCATTAACGTAGGTGTGAATTAACTTTCGAATAATTGAACGGTCCGTCGTCAATTATTCCTTACTTATCAGCCACAGGGCTTTCTTAATATCGGCCATTAAAGAAGCCATATCTGTTGACCACTCATTGTGTATCCTAAGAAAACAACAACAAAAAAGACACTTTAGTTTTTAAATAATAAATAAAAAAAATGAATGTGATCGCACATGGGTCATTCCAAAAACCATGTGAACTTTCAGAGCAGTGTGTGTTTGTCTGTGTGAATGCAGGGGTTCACAGATGGATGTGGTGGAGATCCTGTGCTTCAGAGACAGAACTCTCCAAGGGAGCCGCTCCATTCAGCACAGCATCGTTTTTCAGGTCAAGCTCCCAGACCTGTCTACCTGTGCAGGTAATTTATCATCTTCTGCCGAGCACTTCAGAACAACAGTTTTTATCTGGATTCAGAAGTTGGATGACATTCATATTCAATCATATTGGCTATTGGTGTTGCGTACCTTAAAAATAAAGTTTCATATGGTTTTCTGACCTGCTTTGGAAAATGACACTTTTTTCCATTTGAACTGGTTAAATATTTTAATCTTTCTTTGTTTTTTTTTTAAATAGAAGCGGCAAGTTGTATAAAAATTTAAAGATTTGATTACTTATTATAATTGTTTTATTGTTAAAGCAACACTTTAGAACTTTTGCTCACGGGTTCCCCTATGTGTCTGTTACTAGTGTGTTGTAAATAATGTTGCTGTATAAGTTTCCCCTTTGCGCTTATGGTGCGTGACAGAAGCACATGCGCACATTGTTCAGAGCACATGCGATTTAAGGTGTTTACATGCCTTCATATTGCGATTAAAACCGACGTATGCCCCATATGTTACTTCCATTATGCTTACTGCGATTATGAGCTTAATCATATTATTTAAATCGAATGATTGCGTTTACATGAGGTAAAGTGTTATCGCAGTATTGCCAAAATCCTATTATAGTCGCATTATGAGGGTGCATGTAAATGTAGTCATTATTTTAAGGTTGAAAAACTACAAAGTGTTGCTTTAAACTAAGTAATACTTTACTTGAAGAAGAACAATTCCTCAATTTATAATACTTGGCCTCATGGTATCCCATATGAATTTTGGCATGCTACCCATATGAAAAAATCTTTTGTGTTTCACAAAAGTTTTTTCTCAGATAGGTCATTCTGTTCCTTTACAATAAACAAATAAAAAAAAATCAGAATCTCACCATTGAGGTACCATAAAAATGACACAGTCTTTATGATTTCAAGTCGCTGTAATGTGTAAGGAACAGACCGAAGTTCAAGACATGTTCAGTGATATTTTCCTCTTCACTGAAGCTTGTGGACCTCGTTCACATTTTTGCATATTGACCTTAAAACATCAGATTAGATGCCAAACTGTTTTTTGTGTCTCTCATAAATCATCATAATGTGTTTAAGGACATGCATTTCAGTCTGCTCAAGGGAAAGTATCGTATGGCTTCAAAATTCATATACGTACTTTATTGAATTACAACTTGTTTCTTGGTTTATGAGACAATTTTGATAGTAATCTAATCTAGAGCTGTCACGATATCACATTTTCACTTCTCGGTTATCGTGTCCAAAATAACTCGACAGTACCAATATTATCACAATATCTACAGTATTTAAAAGTTTTTTTAATGCAGTCAAATTCATCTTAAATTTGGTTTATTTAGTGTTTTTTCCATTTCTGGCCAACAAATCGCCTACATTTCGATTGTAGGGATTGTAGAGTTAGTAACCATTGTGGCTTTTAAAGATGAGGTAACACGCAGTTTTTGCCAATCTCATATTAATCTTGAGTATCTATACAGTAGTATTGCATACTTTGTATCATCGAAGAGTATTTAGTTTGATCACATTTATAAAAGACAAATGCAGCTGTACGATTATTTCCGGAAAAAGACGAGCGCCTGGGTGCAGGCAGGGGGATGTAACTACAGCACGAGCACACAACACATCATCGCAGTGATTCACTATAAGTTTGTGTTGTTTACATTATGCACGTATGCCGATTACCAACAAAACACAGACATGTGACTTAGTTTGACTTACCGCGTGCGGTTCATGTCCGGCATTTTTTACCGCTGGGACAGCGCCACCTATCAGTTTCAAATGATCACCAAATCCAGAGTTATATACACCGTTTATATAACATTCAGAATGCATGAAATTAGTGTGTTACCTCCACTTTAAGGCATAACTTTAAAGGGGTGCTAAATTATTTACGATATCATGTGTAGAATTAACACAATATCAATAATCATGGATTTTAATATCACGGTTATTGTCGGAAGCGGTAAATTGCGACGCCCCTAATTTGCACCCTGTTAGTGGCACAAAGAAAACGAATATCTACTTTTCTGTTTTTTTATTTTTGTAAATTCTGTATGCATGAGTAGGTTTTCAGTCGTTGAGGTCTGCATTTTAGTTCCACTGGACAGATTTCATCCACTCAAGTGGCTTCATCAGTTGTGATGTCTTTGTGGAGATAACAGGAACTGAATCTCATCCCACATCACAGAGTCAGTGTATTCCTCTGGGATTGGCTGCATTGATTGTGTGAATCCTCTGAGGTTGTGATGAAAAGACAGCATCACAGGAAGCTGATAAGTGGCACAGCTACCCACCACTGCCATTCAGAATCTGGCATTTCTATTTTCACGTATACAACAACTTTCATTCAAGCCACCTGTTTTGTACATCACTGACCTTGAATGTGTGGTCCATGTCCTTGACCGTTTTGTGTGGTTCACCCTGATGAGCTGTATACTGTTATGTGAAGAATCCACCATCAATTTAACTCATGAGGTCACATACACTGGGGTCCAAAGGTCTGAGACCACTGCTGTCCATTTTTCAATTTTCTCTTTTGCACGTTTTGATTTCATTACTTTTTCTGTCATTATAATATGCGAACAAACTTTTAAGCTAAAATGCATAAAATTTAGACATGTTTTTAACTGAACTGATTAAACCTTTAATATATTTATTTGATTGACTTTTTCCAGTTTGTCCCAAGAGTGTAGGATGGGAGAAGAACCCTAAGGGTGCCATGGGACCTAGAAGTGTCAATCTCAGTGAATGTATGGACCCAAAAAGGTATTAAACAAGTGGCGGCACAGCAAAATCAAGCATTTTCAGTACCTTTGAGAACATTGAAATTCTTCCGTTTTCTGTCTCATTTGTTTGTTTAAGGCTTGCCGAGTCTTCAGTGGATCTCAATCTGAAGCTGATGCGTTGGAGGTTGGTACCCTCTCTGGATTTGGATAAGGTTGTGTCGACCAGGTGTTTGTTACTGGGGGCCGGAACGCTGGGCTGCAATGTGGCCCGGACGTTAATGGTAAGAGCCATTTACATTTGAACACTTGCCAACGGTATACAGAAAATATCCTGACAATTAGGCTTTATTGCACTTAATATGGATTACTTGGCTTGGTTTATATGATTTAATTGCTCACCTGCGTTTACTCTAATAACTGCTTGGTGATTTTTGGTATAATTATGAGCCCAGAGCATTAATTGAAGAAATATGACATCATTCATGTCAGCAGATCGAAATGACTTTATCCATCAAATATGCAGAAAAGTCATGAAAGATGCAGATTGTTTTTGTAAAAAACACATTAATATGCGTATTTTTACATCCAGTTTGTTTCTTTTAAGGAAGACTCGAGAGTTAAATGCTTTCTGTTGTTTTTTTTAGGGCTGGGGTGTGCGACACATCACCTTTGTGGACAACGCAAAGATCTCCTACTCCAACCCAGTGCGTCAGCCTCTCTATGAGTTTGAAGACTGTCTCGGCGGAGGCAAATCTAAAGCTCTTGCTTCAGTGGATAGATTAAAGAAGATCTTTCCTGGTGTGGTGAGGACATGTTTTTTATTATTATAATAGTGCAAGAATTGATATAATACTTGTTCAAACTATGAGCGTGAGGAAGCTGCTTTTGAAATAAGGCAGGGCTTTTAAAGGAAGGCGTAGCTACTTAAACGCTCCACCCTCATGCCATTTCAAACCCCTGTGCTTACCTCTGTCAAACGCTCAAGCACCATAAAAGCAGTTCATGCAACTTTTGGGGTGAACTTACAATACAATAAATTTACAGTTTTACAATATAACAAGAAAACGTATTGACAAATAAATATGAAAAGGTGCAAAAGATGCGCCAGGACTTCTGTGTAGCAATTCAAATCTTTTTTTGCAACTGAACAAACAGCAGAATAAAGAAAACAGTACCCGACCTACAATGCATAAAGATTAGCCCGTAGGATTCAATATTAACACACAATTATGTATTACAGTGTAGTCTCAGTCATTTATTGTTTTTATTAAAGGTCTGTTGAATGCGCAGTTTCTGCCAATCTCATATTAATCTTGAGTACCAATAGAGTAGTATTGCATACTTCGTATCTTCGAAGAGTATTTAGTTTGATCACATTTTTATAAAAGATAGATACAGCTGTACGATTATTTCCGAAAACAGACGACATCCGGGGCTCTGCGGGGGGAGGAACTAAATCACGAGCACACAATACATCATCGCATTATCCCTGCATAACTGTTTTGATTCACTATAAGTTTGTGTTGTTTACATTATGCAGGTACGCACCGATTGCCAACAAAAACGGACATATTTAGTTTCACTTACCGCGTGCGGTTCATGTCCGGCATCTTTTAGCGCTGCGACCGCTCCATCTATCAGTTTCAAACAATCTCCAAATCCAACATTATATCCACCGTTTATATAACATCCATCACTGAAATGCCGTAAACAAACAAACACACCTCAACTTCTCTCACTATCGCAAGAGTAACGAGCTGCAGGCCCACAGCGCAGCTGATCTTGACGCAGATGGTAAGCGGGTCTTCCTATCGCTTATCGGTTGACGCATTGGGCGGGCTATTTCTTTCGCCTTGCCATGGGCGTGCTTTTCCGGAAGAATTGCCCAATAAGGGACTAAGAAAAGTCATTACGTAACGGAACCTATACGAACCTTGGGGGAGTGTATCGAGCACAGAAATACTACTTAATATGTCCAACTCGTTTTTTAACAAGTTGACCATGTTAAAGGTGTCATGAATTGGCCTTGTTTATTGTTTTATACTGTTGTATGAGGTCTACTTATGACGTTCGTGTGGTTTTTACATTCAAAAACATCAAAATCAATAAGTAATAGGCTATTTTCTACCCGGGTCTCGACAAACGCTCTGTTTTAATGGGCGTGCCGCATTGAAGACTTGGAAGCAAACGCCCACTGCTATGATTGGATAGCAGTTTGCGTAGTAAACTTAGTTAGAGCCTTCTGTGAATTTGGTTAGACATGTAACAATAGGTTACACATTAGCTCTACTCGCACAGGATTAGTATTATCTAGGGACCTTGTGTGATTTATAAATGACCTTCCCACATCTGTATTTCATGTGACGCATTGGCACAATATAAGTGAAGGCTTATTTCCAGAATGTGATGGCAAGGCTTTGCGTATAGCTTCTATAGCCTATAGTTGTATTGCGTTTAATGATATATGACCGTACCTGTCAGCATTTGAGACCCGTGATCGCGAACCGGACAAAAGATCACCGCGATCACGGGTCTCAAATGTTACGAGAGTTTCCATGATAAATAAACAAATGGGAGACTCCCAGCAATTTATGGATATCACCCAGCACCCGAAATAATACCAAAACACTTCAAAACAACCTCCAATATTCGCAAACGGTGGATAAAACCTTGAAAAAAGATATATGAGCCCGCCAAATCACAGAGATGACGATTCGCACAGGACTAATACAGTATTATCACAGGACCGCAGTGTTAAAATATGGTAGGTAATTTGTGGGGGAATTTTTACTTTACAAAATTACAGACACGGCCGATTCGCACGGGATTAAGATTACAGACAACCTCTGCAATTATTAGACTAGACTAGAGGACCCCAGGTAATACTAATCCCGTGCGAATAGTGCTCAGGGCATATCAAGCGATCTCTAACAAAGCAATAGTGACGCACGCGTAGTACAAAAATAAAGAATCATGGTTCATATGAAATGTGGCCTTCTTTTGTATTAATCTACTCAACAATGTTCTCATGCATCATTGAGCACATCTGAGCGTGTGGCGTGGCTCTTATGCCTTTATTTCACTCAGATTTTCCAGGAAGACAGCAGATTTGTGGAGCCCTTTTAGATAAATATATAAAGTAGACTGGAATCACTGGTATTTCCATCATCTTGATTTAAGTTGATCTGGTGGTTCATAGAGTTATTCAAGGAAATTCCTCAACCTTATCTTCATTATGCTGAACATTGTCAGAAGGCTTTGGCAACCTTTAAATATTTCAAAAGGTTACGAGATGTACTGCACTGGACCATTTCAGAGTAAGGGTTGAGCAACCTCAGATTTTTTGAGGTCGACTATTATGTGATAAAAATCGTGTCGACCTCGACTAGTTGATGACGTCATTAATAAATAAAATCAGAGCTAGGAAATGTTTTGCAACAAGATTTGATGGGTTTGGGCAGTAAGACACTGGTGTATGTGGGGCGGGACTCCCACAAAATAGCCTCTAAATATATAGTATCTAAATACAAATAAACAGTTGTTCATCTATTGCACAAGAGCAACAACAACTAAACTAAAATAAAGCTATTTTAAAGCGCGAAGTCGGTGGTAGCGGGCTACGGAGCAGCAGGTGGATCTCTACAGCAGCCTAACATTACTTCAGATCTAAAGCGTCATGTGTGTACAGACCAAACTTCCCTTGCATTTACAACAAGTCAACTGAAAGTGTCATGTGCACTAATAGTTGAAACAACAGAAAAATGTGTCGAGTTTGTTTGTGACGGCCTAAAACTTCAGAATAACGTCGATATATTTATTAGGCTAAGGGTCTGATCAGACAGAATGCGTCTTTTGCTCTGAGACGCGCCTCTTTTGAACTGTTTTCAGTTGGCAGGGAGCGTTTTGCGCGCTGCTTATGCGCGCCGGGCGCCTCGCGTTTCTGCCGCCTGCAGCGCCTCGCGTTTTAGGCGGAGCGCTCTGAGCACCCGAAGTTGAAAAACTCAACTCTGAGCAGAAAAGCGCTTCACGTCATGTGTGCTTTTTTCCATTGTCCAATCGAATGAGTGGAGAGGCGGGCCTTCCGATACGGTGACGGAACTTAGTTGATTGAAACGTCCGGAGACTGCAATGATGAAGGAGAAACTTGTGCTGGCTGACACTGGTTAACCGAGAAAGGTCCGAGCAAACACCCTCTTCTTGTACCTTTTTAAAGTTTCTGATAATAAGACAGTTAACAGGAACTAGAGCACTCGCGCTATAATCCTTGACTGACAGGACAGCTGTTTTGATGGTTACCTAGCAACATAAAAAACCACTGCGCGCTTCTCTTTAAAAAGAGTCAACCAAAAGAGCAGAGCAGCGCGCCTCGCGTTTTCGAACATGAAAAGCGCGTTGTGTGTGATCGTATGCTAATGCAGCAGACGCTTTATCATAGCGGACTTAAAAACGCAGCACCTCAGTGGAGAAGGGTCTGTCTGCAGACCAGATGCACTCTCAGGCCAGATGCACTCTCAGCCGCGCATGCGCACTCAGCCGCACATGCGCACTTTGTAGTGGGTCGAAGACGGAAATTAGTCAAAATACTGTTTACAAACGGCACGACATAAAAGAACGTCCTGTTAAAACCGCCTGAATATACATGAAAATGAAAAAGTATTTCACGATGTGGACTGTCAAATACTATTTTCAACAGGTGGATATTTTTGCTATTTACGAGTACCGTAAAGACTGGTGACTCAGGTCAAGGCGCAGATTTACACAAAATTCTACCTGAAAGACATTATTGAACATCTACACTAATAATGTCTGATTACTTCGCATATGTGCCTACATAAAAGGTTATAATGGCAATACATTACTAATAAACGTTATTACATTATTAAATAAAACTTTTCCATGTATAATGTAAAATCATAACATTAAAAAAATGGACAACTATGTTTTTCAATTTCGTGCTTGACAAAAGATTCCGAGATGCATGTTGTCCACCACATTCTCTAAAAAATAGAATCAGAAAGAGCTTTATTGTGAAGTATATCTGCACATACAATAAATTTGTTATGGTGAAAGAAGCATCCATTGCACAAAAACAGCAGCACACAGAGTCCATAACACAATACAATACACAGGTTTTCTATATATAAAAAAGAATAGAATAGAATAAAAATAAGATTGAGTGTAAAACTATGCATGTATTTATATTGTATCTACAAAATATGTGCTATATACAGCATAACGAAAAATAATTTACACAAAAATGATATAAAAATAGACTATTATCAGGCGGATATAATTAGTATTACATTTGCTTACTATTGCGCAATGTTATTAATTGCACAGTGGGTAGAACATTTAACTTCATGACGTAGATTGCGTGAGGGAAGAACTTTTTTTTGTGTCTGGTTGTTTTGGTGCTTATTGCTCTGTAGCGCCGACCAGACGCTGGCTTGGATGATGAGGGGTCCATAGTCATTTTCACAGTCCTTTTCTTACTCTAAATCAGGGGTGGGGAACCTTGATCTTGGAGGGCCACTGTCCTGAAGAGTTTGGCTCCAACAAGCTCAAACAAACGCCTGTCGTGAAGTTTCTAGTAATCCTGAAGACTTCAATGAGCCGGTTCAGGTGTGTTTGGATTAGGTTGGAGATAAACACTGCAGGACAGTGGCCTTCCAGGATCAAGGTTCCCCACCCCTGCTCTAGATGTATACAGTACGGCTCTACAAGATTGTCCTCTATGAACTCTGCACTGAAGAACCGTTCCAAGGCCTCAGCAGCTTCTTCATCCTCCATGCACAGTATACGAGATGGCTGAAGTGAGACAAGAAGATTCCCAGAGTTCTCCAAGCAACACTGCCAGGCAGTCTTAAGATCCGTCACGACACGCACCTAAGAAAAGAACAATGCAAATGAGGATAAGGAAAAATATGCTGAACAATAATGGCTGCAAACCCTCTAACAAAACCTACTTTTCGTGGAGACTGAACCACCTGTTTCTCTGCTGGAAACTCAAGGGTGAAAAGACTGGTTTCATCTACCTAAAAAAGCAAATATGAAGTTTGAGCCTGTTTCCTTGAGTACTACATTTTTTAAAAAAGTAACTGGTACTTTTCCTGAGGAGCTGCTACAAAGTAATGTGTTCAAGTTACCTGTACGTGGAAACTTAAGGCTCTTCCTGTTATTGGAAAAATACATCCTAGTTTGTCACGACAACATGCCATTTTTACGCTTATGGTTTTGGTAGTGTGAGCATAAATGACTTTAGTTATATGTGCAACAGAGATTGATAGTGAATGAGTTTGATAGTGCTTGAGAGATATTATAGTAGTGTATGAGAGAGTTTGATAGTGTGTGCGACAGTAAGTGTGCAATATGTCTTGAACGGCAACAGACACATTGTAATCATTTTGAAATACACTAATCTTTACCTTGAATAATGATTGCATTTTTTATATGCACTTTCCAGTCAGCCTGAACTTCCTGAACAGCATCTGTAAGCATAAATTGAAAAAACAGAAATGAAAATCATTCTGATGTGTATTATATTCTTTACATTTTTGTCGTATTCCATGTATATCTCGTTTTAAAGAACCATTGTTAACAATATAAAAATGACTTGTTCTTTTAAAGATTCCCACTTCATATTAAATCATGTTAAGTAACACTTCGTCTAAACAATAATTAAATAAAGCTAGTCTTATTAAAACTTCCCTGTCACTTTTTAAAACGACAGCCCAGAGCCAGTGAAACACTCAATATTTTAACCGTCTAAAAGAAAATGAATTTAGATCATTCTTCACTAATTTAGTTACTGTATGAAGGAAAAGTACCCAATTAGCACAGACGGGATATATTTAGATAGATATCAGGATCGTTTTCGATAACATTGTCTCATAAACTAAAACAAAACGTTTACATCTACCTAATATTCTATGAATTAAATAAATATACTTACTTTTTTTAGCAGTCGCTGAACCCTCCCTTACGAAAATAAACCATGTTTTTTTTTTGTGGTACAAGTGTAGTAACCATGTTTTTTTGGTGCATTGATTACTTGGGGCAAAACCATGATTTTACTACAGTTACCATCGTTCACTATGATTTTTACAAAAACATGGTTTTCAAAACCATGGTTATTTTGTGATAACCATTGTTTTACTACAGTAACCATGTTTTTTTGGTTCTAACTGTAGTAAAACCATGGTCAATTTTCGTAAGGGATCCCTCTAACAACATCGAGGGGCCTGTGCCTGCGAGATATATAAGATAACGTTAAATATCAGGATCGTTTTCAATAACATTTACCTGATAATTAAAAACAACACTTTTACTTCAACTTAATCTTGTACGAAATGAATAAAAATACTTACAAGTGGCCTATGCGTGTACCTAAAACAAACATCTGTCTGACAGCGCAGTGTCCGAGTGCATGCGGCTGAGAGTGCATGTGTCCGAGTGTGCATGTGCGGCTGAGAGTGCATGTGTCTGAGTGCGCATGTGCGGCTGAGAGTGCATGTGTCTGAGTGCGCATCTCGTCTGCAGCCAGACGCTATTGCCTCAGTGACACAGCAGCCAATATGAGGAACATTTTTATTTATTCTGTTTCTTTCATGCTTTATTAAATGGGGAACAAGTACAAAAATAGCCTATAAAATTAAAAGATCTGCGTTTAGAAGCTAGCGCACTGAAACGTAAGGTTTTACCTGTGAGCATCGTCAGAACAAATCGTGAATGTTGCGGACGAAAACAGGACACATTGTGAATGATGCGTGCGGAAGCAGGACAAGATATATTCATACCTGTCAACACTCCCGTTTTTGACACCCATCTCCCGCCACCCTCCCGTTTTTCAGTTATTTCTCATTTGAAACTCGTGGACCGACGGGAACCGGAACGTGTTCACGGGGTGGCACTGTGGCTTGAGCTGCTGCCCATTTGCCCTCACAGGCTGGCGCCCTGTGGTAGGCGAAATAGAACGGTAGCCGAAGTGGAGAGAGGATTCACATTCCCGCGAAAAACTTTCTCTTATTACACCGCTAAAGGTCCGCAGAATCCACTCCGCGTTTTCCATTTAACGCTCGTTCCTCACAGTCTGTGTCCGCTCACTGAAGACGACAGATCGTTTCATCTACAGATAGATGCAGTAGAGTCTACTAGCTGTTGTTGTTACACTTTCTTTGCTTTTACAAAAAACGTGTTATGAAAAGTGTTGTGTTCAGCAGACAACTCTGATTAAAAACAGCTTATATAGATTTCTAATATTTCCTGTTCTGTGACCATAAGCGGTTCTTGTAAATAATATGCAAACACTGTTAAATCTATCCATATGAATAAAAAAAAAAACGTTCAGCTAACTAATAAACAAAGTTAAAACAACCGACCTACGGGACGCGTGAAGGGACAAACTGCTCGTGCTTTTTCAAACCGAGGTTGGGATGCAAGATATTTCATGTCTGACGTTGAGATCTCTGGCAAAATGTAAATGCTAAATTAAGAGGATACCTTGCAGATATACCATTCATGGATTCATGGCCCTGTGAGCTGCATTAAACAGTCTCTTAGATTTACATTTAAGAATTTGACATGAAAATGATGTTATGTTAGATATAAAGTAGTTAAAAGATTTTAAACGATTTATAACAGAGGGGACCTATTTGCCTGCACAACCAACCAGTAACCCACCCCCCGGCAGGTCTCCCGGATTTTGGTACACAAATGTTGACAGGTATGCATATATTATTGCTGGGAGTGTGACAGAATCCTGCTGAACCAGGTGGGAATGACATCCATCCCGCGCGCAGGTCCTTGGTCTGCCGTCTTCTTAAAGGTACAGTGTCAAAAAAATCACATGACCCGCGACTAGTCAACATGAAGCTTTAAATGTAGCGTCAGAGCATTAATGTCGACTAGTTGGTGCAACCCCTATTTCATAGTGCAAATTTATGAGATTTACATTGTTTGACCAATTGTTTATGGGTCAATGACGTAAAAGGATTTTCGACATGCCAATTTTAAAATACAAATAAATAATACTATCTATTGCAGTTATTCAAACATTATGCATGTGGTGTACACAAATGCAGATTCAAATGTTTAATGAGTTGATTTTATTGCCATGTGGTGCGTTAATGACTAATTCATTTCCTTGACATGCTTAACATTTTTATTTTACAAATCTTGTAAAAATCTTGTGTTTAGTAACAAATTATTTGCTTTTCTTTGAGTTTAGGTAATCATCTCGTTTTTGTTCTATAATTTTGTCTTCGTAAATTAACAAAATTAACTAATTGTTCCTGAAAGTCGCATGCAACTAATATAAATGTTTTTTAAAATACCATTCGCTTAAGCATACTGTATCAGAGATTCATATTTCAGCCACAAAAATGACATATATTTTATTTTATTTTTAATTTAATACTATTATTGATGTTTTTGGTCGCACCACATAAGTGGTCGTTATACGTCATTGACCCATATGCAGTTCATTAGTTACCTTTCTAATTTAACAATCATCAAAATCACCACTTCTAACAACATCTTAAATTTTATACTTTCAAAAATGCAAAAGCGTTTCTATATGCATCATATATCACTACAAATATTACATTTTTTGGAAATTAAGTGTTTTCGGTTTATAAGCAGTGTGAGGGTGGGCTAACATCAGACTCGTGTGACTCAGACGTTTAACTTCATATTCATGCTTCGCGTGGGAATATTGTTGGTCGTTTTCATATACACAAGACCGACATATCAAGCCCTCGGTTCTGTACTCCTCTGCACTGCTGACTCCATCTGTGGTTCCATCATATCATATCCCCTTCACTTCCCATGATTCATCAAACTGGGCATCCTCAACAAATGCCCTTCCAAAAACCCCCAGATTCATACAATGGAGACAAAACTTTAACTATAGTTTGCATCTAAATTCATCGAATTATTTTGACTTGAACATCAGTTAATTGACGCTTGACATTATTACAACGTATTGTTTTATGCTGCTTTTATGTCATTTCTGAAATAAGTGATTTCTCTCCAATGTAAGTAAAGCTTACTCAGGTTTGAAGTACCGTCTTTGTTTTTGAAAGTTTGAATCCATCGCAGGTGTAGCTGCTGCCCTGGTATAGATGCTCCACTAAACCTCAGTGACGGAGAGCAGGTGGTACAGAACGAGTCAGGAGCTCATTACACCGGACACATTTAAAAACAGCTGGAGAGAGCACACGCGAATGAAAAAGAGTGCAGGGGGCTCCAGATTGTCAAATTCAATGCAGAATGGATTTCTGTGGATAGTCAGTGATATGGCAATTAAAAACTCGTTCAATACATTGGCTTCTTAAGATTAGTTTTTGTAATACTTTATTATTAAAATATTAATTAAAATGTAATATTATTACATTATATAAATTATTTATTCGTCTTTTTGATGCAGTAAATAAAACCTCTGATTTGACATATTTTCTTTATTATTTACATCATTATCATTTGGGGCCTTTTTTCAGCAAATGTCCAGTGAACTTTCCATAGCTGTTTCCATCACCCTGTTTTTATGCTCAATTCACACCAGAAACGAGTGATGGAAATGCCAAATAAAAAAATCAGTTCATTCACAAAATGGTTTTCTGCTCGCTTGAGGTGGCGAAAAAGAGTTTATACGAATTATTGAAGATAATGCTGTATAAATTAAACCAAACATTAATCCACATAAAAGTTTGTTTACAAAGCAAACTCTCTAGATGGCTGCTATATCCAGTCCTCATTTATTATTTTAAACAAAATTGTTTTTATAAAACAAAATTGCATGCTAGAAATGACCAGCACAGTTTTTTTAAATTGGGCCTTCAGTTTCTCACAGAAGAAAGTCTGTGAACATGATCATTTTTTGGGGGGGGTTGGATTGGTCCTCCCTGTCCTCACTTATTTTTAATTCACGGGTCACTAAAGCTTTAATATTTCTGCATGGTAATACTAATAGAAAGATATTGTCTTTCAGATCGCACTCTTGTTGGTCAAGTTATTATCTGATCACACCTCAGACGGGCTCATTATTAAAGTCTGTCTTATGCCAACTTATGCATTTGCTCCAAATGTTATTTTTCCGAGTGCAAAGAACGGAGGTGCTAAAACAAGAGCGAGGGCGCTATCCTTACGTAAGCCACACGCCATCTGACAGTTGGGCTCTTGTATGTATGTGTGTGTGTGTGTGTGTTTACTGAAGGTCCAAGGAAGGTTTTTGTACACCTGGCTAAATAATCATTGCTCTTCTCGTCTCGTGTTGGCAGATGCCCATCTGGTCACTGAAATGAAATTATCTGTCTGCTGTGTTGACTCTCTGGTCATCATTTATTCATCTTCGCATCCTGTATCGATCGGCTCCCCCGGTCAGCTAATTATGACATAGTTTTGTTTTCACAGAACCCCTGTGTGTGCTAGGCCAATTAGATGAGCCGGATATTCCTGTCGTAATTACTATTCGCTCACACACACACGCGCACACACGCACACACACACACACACCATACGTCCTCTTTCGCTCAGATAGAAGGATGAAATGAATTTTTTTCGGATTCAGTGCTCATCTTTACAGAATTTAAGTGTGTAACGTTTTCCTCACAGGGCAAAAACCTTCAGTTGATTGAATCATGGTTGAGTTGACTTTGCTACCCTTTTGGCTTTTTCTATATGCCTCTGTACTCTGGGATTTTGTTAGCACCAAAGGAGAGCATGTTCTTTTGTCTGTTTGTATGTATTATTACTTTCTTGATTATTCATCTTTTTGTAATTAAAGTAATACCATAATAAACATGGGATTAAATTTTTTCTTCTTCTTCAGCAAATGAAGGGATTGCCCAACCTCTTAAAAATGTTGATTTTCAACTTCTCATCAAACTATTTTATAATTTTTCTTTCTTTAAGAAACCTCATTGCACTCAGTTGTGATTAGTTCTTTATTTTATATATTACGGCCTAGTAATAATCATTCAGGGGCCCACACTAGTTTTATAGCATTGGTGTTGTCTTACTTTGTAAGTTTAAAGTTACTTTAAATTTTTACACATGGCTTTCACCCAATTTTACTTCAGAAATGTATATGTCAAAATTGATTTTAATATTAAATATTTTAAAAGGAAAAATAGTTTTGTAAATGGTTTGTGAGTTAGCCTCTTGTGTGAAGTCCCACAGAGCTTCATTTTAGGACCGCTGCTCTTTCTGTGTATGTGACCTTTAGGTAATGTAATCAGGAAGCATAGGGTAAATTGTCATTGCTACACGGATGATACATTACTGTTTATGTTCAATGCTTCCAAAGATCGCAACTCTGTAAACATCACTGGCTTGTTAAACATTTCGGAATGTACATCCAAAATGTTAAAACCACAGTTAATTTTACTGACATTTCTTCACATTTAGGGTAAAAAAAGATCCTTTAAGGATATCATTTCATCTGAGATTTAGTGTTTCCCATTCATTGCATATGCCCACCACAATCTAATTTATCCAATCATAGTTTCAAAATGATCCGGAATGTTTTACACTTCTCGTAAATTAATAGTCTATCTTGTTTTTTGGCATTGTTTAGGCAAAGTCTCTTTCATTCATGGTCAGCTGTATTAAAACACAGAATGTTTAGAGAGCAGAAGCAAACGGATATGAAGTGTCAACGCGCAATGATGTCACACATGTTAATTAGCGTATGATGTCATCCAGCGCCACAGTTCCTCAAAATCCTGTTTCTGTTAACTAAAATATGGTGATAATTATATAGCTGTAAATGTAATTGTATTCTTACCCAAACTGACTTGCACTGCATTTAGATTTTAGATTTAGATTTAGATTCAATTTATTGTCATTGCACATGTACAAGTACAAGGCAACGAAATGTGACCTCTGCATTTAACCCATCCAGAGAGTAGTGAACACACGTACCCCCGGAGCAGTGGGCAGCTATCACTGCAGCGCCCGGGGAGCAAGTAGGGGTAAGGTGCCTTGCTCAAGGGCACCTCAGTTGTTACCCGCCGGCCCTGGGAATCGAACCGGCAACCTTCTGGTCATGAGTCCGACTCTCTAACCATTAGGCCACAACTGCCCTATTTAAGATTCAACATGAGTTTGTGTATTTCTTTAGAATCACACCCATGAATTTAGCCTGTGAATATGTGACATTTCAGAATGCTGAAGGTTATAACATGAGCATACCGATGCCTGGCCACCCGGTGAACTTTTCTGAGGCGACGATGGCTCAAGCTCGGCAGGATGTAGAACAGCTGGAGAAACTTATCTCTGAACACGACGTGCTCTTCCTGTTGATGGACACTCGCGAGAGCCGCTGGCTTCCTACAGTCATCGCTGCCAGCAAAAGAAAGGTGGTCTCCTCCCTCCAATCTTTCATCTTTTATTTAGTCATTTCCCCCATGGCTGTCAGCCTTTTGCTGGTTATCACCACTGTAGTTGCTTAGAGCCACATAGGGCTTCTCTTCTATACTTGATTTACAAACCTTTAACCAAACACACTGGTATGGAGGACTAAACCTGCAAAAATTATAAATAAATGAATGTATAAATAAATAAATATATAAACGAATAAATGTAATAATATGAAAATAAATACAGGAATGAATGGTTTGATAAAACAAAATAATTCGTTTTAGCTATTATTGATCTTAGCTTTAACTTTTCTTTTCATTTTTAAATTGATTTATTATTTTTTGTGTCCATTTTTAATTATTTTTAATTATTATTATTTTTTATTTTTAGATTATTTTATTTATCATTTCCTTTTATTTTTACATTTATTTATTTATACGTTTATTTATTTTTATATTTATTTATTATCGCATGTATTTATTTCCACTTTTATTTATTTATTCTTGTATTTATTCTTACTTTTCTGTGTCTTGTATGATAATTAGATGGGTTGGTCTTGCCTACTATTGGTTCAGCGTAGATTGAAGCGTTTGATCGATTACTCTTGACTTGTTTTGGACTAACGTCACGTCACTCACTGATCGTTTGCTTCGTGTATAACGTTTATGGCGTGCGCACAATTAGCTAGAGAGTTACAGCATTTAGCCAATGAAGTCGATAACCATGCATCAAATGACTGTGTGTCATTTAGATTAGGTGCGCTTATTGATGATTTATTACAGATTGACGGCGAGATAAATGACAAAGTTCTTCAAAATCTGTGCGAGTCAGGGGGTGCTAAGGTGGTGACCAAGTTCCGGTTACAGGTCCTCTGCCAAAAGGGTGCATGAACGACCTCAGCAGATTCGTCGATTCTGAAAGCACAAGACGACTTGATATTAAGATGTCTAATAAACACAGACTTTCTTGTTACATGATTTTGACATTCTTGTTAAGATTGCAAATTATTGGTATGATCGCCCGTAACGGCTGAAGCGAGGTGAAAAAATAAATAAAGCGATTTGACACGGGATTCGTACCCATACAATAAAGCGAGGCAGCGTGTCACTACGGTAACAATCACACTAAGCTATTTCGCAATGCTAGCTGCTGCGGATCTTTGCAATAATATCAAGATGTCACACAACAATATGCAGCTGGATGAATCAAGGGAATATGCCCGTTTTAACTTGTGACCTCTGTGTTATTTATCTCTTATGGAATGTAGTTTACGAGTACCGTTTAGTAACCACGTCTTTTTAGAAGGAATGGTTTCCATTTGATGGCCCCTGTAGTGAAAGAACGATGCTCATTACTACCGTGTTAACTTGTGACTTAAGTTCACTATGTCTCAATTCATTTACATTATGTTACATCATGTTACATTAAATCTTTACGCTTTTTCTAACCGAAAGGCTGCTTATAACTATCACTTTGACAAAGCGTTAGCTTGCGACTTCGGTTTACAAGCTCATCTGTGTAGTTAAACCTTATTACATTTTGTGCTTTATGATTTTCACCAGTTGAACTGTAACACCACCATAGCACCCTCTGACTCGCACAGACTTTGAATGTGCTGCAAAGAGGCTAACAACCGAGGGAGAACTTTGTCATTTATCTCGCCGTCAATCTGTAATAAATCATCAATAAATGCATCTAATCTAAATGACACATAGTCATTTGATGCATGGTTATCGAC
Source organism: Triplophysa rosa (assembly GCF_024868665.1). NCBI lineage: Eukaryota > Metazoa > Chordata > Actinopteri > Cypriniformes > Nemacheilidae > Triplophysa > Triplophysa rosa. Next base: position 3,154,383 of record NC_079909.1, on the reverse strand, counting down.
TTCATTGGCTAAATGCTGTAACTCTCTAGCTAATTGTGCGCCCGCCATAGTTACTTAACGTTATACACGAAGCAAACGATCAGTGAGTGACGTGACGTTAGTCCAAAACAAGTCAAGAGTAATCGATCAAACGCTTCAATCTACGCTGAACCAATAGTAGGCAAGACCAACCCATCTAATTATCATACAAGACACAGAAAAGTAAGAATAAATTCAAGAATAAATAAATAAAAGTGGAAATAAATACATGCGATAATAAATAAATATAAAAATAAATAAACGTATAAATAAATAAATGTAAAAATAAAAGGAAATGATAAATAAAATAATCTAAAAATAAATAATAATAATAATTAAAAATGATTAAAAAATGGACACAAAAAATAATAAATCAATTTAAAAATGAAAAGAAAAGTTAAAGCTAAGATCAATAATAGCTAAAACGAATTATTTTGTTTTATCAAACAATTCATTCCTTTATTTATTTTCATATTATTACATTTATTCGTTTATATATTTATTTATTTATACATTTATTTATTTATAATTTTTGCAGGTTTAGTCCTCCATACACTGGAGACCAAAGTGACATCAGTCAATTCTTTTGAGCTGATAAATGTATTGATAACACTTCAACTCTTACAGTTGTATATGATGACATACAGACAGACACATGTAGATCATTTTTCTAATCACATTTTTTCAAGCATTACCTCACTACATTTTGTAAGATTGATACCCAAAACGTGTCGTGTTTAAGTATGGCATCTAACATTTTAAATAGTGTTTTTATGCCTTTAGTTTGCTTAAATCATATCCAGATTAAAGTCAGTGTTCAAGTTTAGGAGTGTTGGGAGTTCAACGTCTCTATATTTTCAGTTGATAGTTAATGCCGCTCTGGGATTTGACACATTTGTGGTGATGAGACATGGTCTGAAGAAACCCAGAGAGTGCCGATCTGAAGACTCCAGCCCCATGTCTTCCTCCAACTCTTCCTCTTGCTCCACACCAGCGGTCACTACAACACCAGGTACAACTCCAGCATATTCAAAGTTTTTATTTCCTCTCATCCTGTTAGCTCAGAATGAAGACCGTCAATTCAAGATGGATTTAATGAGTTCCCATGGTACGGACAACGATTCACATTGACTTTAAAGCAGTGCGCTGTGACAGACAGAGCTCTTTATGTATGTTACCGTAAGCATGACTTTTTGCTGTTCTCAGGGGCATCTTTGTTCTCCAATATACCTGGACACAGTCTCGGCTGCTACTTTTGTAATGATGTGGTCGCTCCTGGAGATGTGAGTACACCAACAAAGCTTTCAATAGCTGTAGGGAAATGTAGGCTTACTTTAAGACGTATGTAATATTTTAAAGGATGACTTGATAGGTATAAGCAAAGCATCAATCATATGCGCAAGAGTCAGCCTTTGGTCACTCTTAAGGGCTAGTTCACCCCAAAAAAAATTCTGTCATGAATTACTCACTCTCTAGTTGTTCCAAACCATTACAAATATCTTTGTTTGGTTGAAAGATGTTTGGACGAATGCTTGTAACCAAACCGTTCTCGAACCCCAATGACTCGTAGGAAAAATGACAAAAATGACAATGGCAGTCAATAGTGCCCCAGAACTGTTTGCTGTCCTACATTCTTCCAAATATCTTCTTTTGTGTTCAACAGAACAAAAAAAAGTAATTTTCAAAAAGTAATTTTTCGTACTATGGTAGTCAAAGGGGTCCAAGAACTGTTTGCTAATAGGCATTCTCATTAAGATATTAAGCTAATCTAATTTATACAGATCTGGAACCACTCGAAGGTTAGTAAATGATGACAGAATTTTTAGTTTTGTGTGAAGTATCCCTTTAAAATCTGAAAATCATATTCTGCAAAAGCAAAATTACTGTATGATTGAAATACCTTTTCTCATTGAGTTTAAGCATTACTACAACAGGATCGAAGGACATTACAAACTTAATAAATTACATTAATGTACAATGTTGTACAATGTACAAAACCTCAGATGTCCAAATTCACAGTTTTTCAGGAAATGGAAAAGAAACACTGTACTTTTGATTAAATGATGATTAAATACTGTGTTGTCAAAGTTGACAAGCACTCTTTAATACTTTTTAGTGTTAAGATATTTGCAAAACCCAGTGACAAACATAAAAGATGACTACTAAAAATGATTTATGGCAAAAAATTAAAATCATGAAATACGGAGATACAAGGTTTCAGAAGTACAGCAGCGATATAATTTGATTTTAAATGTTTTATGTAGTTACTTGAAAGCGTTAGGGTTAACCCTTATATTTCTGTTAGTCTACCAGAGACAGAACTCTAGACCAGCAGTGCACGGTGAGTCGTCCTGGTCTGGCCATGATTGCTGGAGCCCTGGCTGTTGAACTGATGGTGTCTATACTCCAGCATCCAGAGGGGTATGTGCTTCATCATTTAGATAAACATCCGAAACGTCTAAATCCTTGTTCATTTAGGATCTTTGCTATACAGCAGTATGATTTTTGCATCCGTAATTATAGTATGTTAAAAATAGTTGTGTGTTCACTCGTGTGGTGTGGTTTTTGTTAATGCAGAGCACAGAAAAGAAAAAAGCAATTACAAACACTTAATAATATATATTTAATAATATATTTATTATATTTATTCCTATGCGATTTGTTTCTTATCTATCAGCAATTACTGTCTTTCCATGATCTTAAGGACTGTCATGAATGCTTACAAAAGTTGCAGCCATCACCATCAAATTGCTTAATTTTGGGTAATCCAAAGTTTATTTGGCATATATGTCATGCATACTCAAAAGTTTTACTCTCCCATCATATGTATTTATTTAATCTGTTAGCATGTATAATATAGCTCATAACTGCTTGGTTTTGTGTGCTCTGAGCTCTGTGTTTAAGTCACTGGATCGGGAAATTGGGCTATACCGTCATGACTAAAGTGCAAATTCCTGTATAATGTTGCTTTTTATGTATTTCCAGGCTGCATGAGAGGCTATAGAAGGCTTTCATCAGTGTTTACCTTTCAAAGACGATTTTAGAAAGCAAAGGACACTGAATGTCCAAGATAGCGCTGGCATCCACCCGATAGTCTCTCTTCAGATGCATTAAGCTGTTATAGAGCACTGATGTCTCCTCTGGAAGCTCGGATAAAAGCCTTCAGATAGGCCACAAAAGACTGACGCTCTTTTGAGAAGAGACCCACAAATACAGCGGGGTGAAATTCAGAACGCACATTCATGTCAAAGTCAACCATGGTGATTTTGATGAATGGGTCACCAATTATTATGCAAGTGGAATTATTTGAGATCTTAAAGTGATACTTCACCCAAAAATGAAAATTCTGTCATCATTTACTCACATTCGAGTTGTTCCAAATCTGTGTAAATGTCTTTGTTCTGATGAACACGGAGAAAGATATTTAGAAGAATGCTTATAACCAGACAGATTTTGCCCCCCATTGACTACCATAGTAGGAAAAAATACAATGGTGGTCAAAAGTGCCCCAGAACTGTTTGCTGTCCTACATTCTTCAAAATGTCTTCATTTGTGTTCAACAGAACAAATAAATGATTAAGGAATTTTTCCACTTATAATTTTTTCACTGACACTTATATTAACAATGCATACTTTGGATAAAAGCAATATTAGGCTATAAATGCAACATTTTAAATGAATTTCCTAGCTAACAAACACTCCATAGAAAATTGTTATTAGCGGGCGCCTCACCGCATATTGAAAGACACCAAAAGTTGTTTTAAAGAGCCTGAAAGTCACTGTCGACCAGGTAAATGAACAGTTCCGGTGTTACTGCAAATGTAACCAGAACATTGTCGTGTATGAAATATTGTCCTCAATGAGATGTGTATGGAAATATAACGATAAAATCCTGCATGTCAATCCTAGCCCGATGAGACCCAATTAATTTAAGCTCCTAGGGCCGGGCATCTGTGCACAAGCGCTACTGTCTCCACTCATACTGTCCTCACTTTACGATCTGGACCGAAGCACACTTACATTATTATGATGCGACTGATTTGAGGTAAACGGAAAAGCACACACTCTCTCTCATCACAATATAGAGTAATGTTAAGTTTGTGATTTATTATGTGTTCGACTTCATGCACGTGTTGCGCAGACCCATCCGCTGAAGTAACACGAGAGGCTATTCAAATAACTCCTGCGGTACTGCGCAGCACTGCATAATGTCCGACAAACCTAATATTTGAAGCAGTTTGAGATGCGGTAACACAGGTCTGCATGTGAACATGTCACTCGTACCGGAAGGTTTTTTCCTCACGAAGGAGAGGAGCTAAAGGAGGAATTTAAACAATTCATGTCCAAATAAAAAAAATGTGCATTCCGCGCCTGAGTCACAAACAATCATGCTCCAAACATTTTTCTAAATTAACTTGATTAACTAAATTTAATTTCCCATTAAAAAATAATCTAAACTATTTGAATGGCTGAAAACAGTCTCAAACTTTACATCATGCTTTCATTTACATTTACATTTATGCATTTGGCAGATGCTTTTATCCAAAGTGACTTAAATTGCATCATACTATACATTTTGATTCTGAGTATGTGCAATCCAGGGGATCGAACCCATGACTCTGACATTGTTAGCGCCATGCTCACTGAGCTACAGGAATCATGCATTGATGTGCCACAGCCTGCCTGAGTAAACAGCCGCAGCACAAACTAAAACACTCCAAACATTTTTCCTCAATAAATCATTTTATGAAGAAATGAAACAACATATGTATGTTTGAATTATTTAAAAAAATCTGCGTTTGTTATTATTATCCTAAAACAAATGTCGCTGTGTGTTTTTGGCTTCATCTTCACTCTCTTGCTTTCTGCTGAAATGTCAATGGATGACGTAGTTTAGAGAGGCTTAAATGCGCCTTCATTTACACTTAACCTGAGCCGCATCAGAGTCGCCTTCGATACTAGGGTCTGAGGAGGGTCAGAGGCGGCATATTTTAGATCGGCTTTCATGCGGCATTGCGTCTTTACACAGAAATTTAATCCGCCACAGAGACGCCTTAACTCGCCTGTGTAAAGACGCCTTAATACATGCATGGGCAACTTATAACACACCAAAGACACAGAAATACACGTGTTTGCACCATATGACCCCTTTAAAGCTTTGACTGATCAACAACTGGCATTCCAAACAAACAGAGCAAAGTAGAATTTAGGTAGGTCTCAATCTTTTTCATGGTGTTAAGGTCATTGCACATCGAGTCCGAAATTTTCATCCGAAATTTTTGCACGTTAAAAAATAAATACAACCTCACGTTGTGTCAATCACTTTATACACTGCCTCTGATATTTTCCCGTCATCAAAAAAAATCAGACAGGATTCGATTTTCTGCATTTTTCGCATCCGTAGCAAGTATATTTGAGAGGTGTTTCGACAATTCAGAGACACTGTACAAGCTAGCGCTAAAACCCAGGATGGCGTCTTGAGTCCACTGATTGCAGAACAGCTTGATAACGGGATAATATGTACATATTTTCTAGCAGGGCTGTTCGCGGTCTCCGTCAGTCCATTCGTGATTGCGTTCACGGGAGAAACTGAAATACTGGAGTTTTACGGGAGAAATAACTAAACGGATGGATGGCGGCGGATGGGTGTGAAAAACGGGAGTGTTGACATGAATGCAAGAAAACGCAGGCTGAGAGTGAAGACAGCCTACCTAGCGAGGTACTGTCAATGGAGAGAAGCAAGGGATGAAAGGAGAGATCAGGAGAGAGGCAGAGCGACAGCAGCATGAGGCTGTATTGTTTTGTGATTTTTCTTCGCATTGGATTAATAAGCATCGGACTCCTTGTGCAAGGTTTCTGTGCATGACGGATTTTTAGGACAACGAATACGAAAAAACGTATACGAAAATTTCAGACTGTATGTGCAAAGACCTTTAGTTAGTACTTGATGGTGCTGATCGCGAAAAAATTCTTTAGATGTGAAAATGTGGTTCATGTCCATGTGAAATGACACACTTTACCTTTAAGGTCTGAAACGTGATTGGATGATGTAATAATGGAGTTCTTCATGTAGAAACACTTACAGTCACACAGGATGCATTAGTAAGAAAACAGACATCCAGTGAGGGAAATAATTATTTGATCCCCTGCTGATTTTGTAAGTTTGCCTGCTTACAAAGAAATGAAGGGTCTATATTTTTTATGGTAGGTTCATTTTAACTGATAGAAACCGAATATCAACCAAAAAAATCTGGGGAAAAATATATAAAGGTTATAAATTGATTTGCATTTCAGTCAGTGAAATAAGTATTTGATCCCCTACCAACTAGCAAGAATTCTGGCTCCACAGATTGGTTATGTGCCTATATGGACCACAGATTAGTCCTGTCACTTTAGGAAAGTACTCCTAAATCAGCTTGTTATGTATATAAAAGATGCCTGCCAACAGAATCTGTATCTTCCATTTCAACCTCTCCACCACCATGGTCAAGACCAAATAGGTTTCAAATGATGTCAGGGACAAGATTGTAGACCTGCACAAACCTTGAATAGGCTACAGACAGAAGCTTGGTGAGGAGACAACTGTTGGTGCGATTATTTGGAAATAGAAGAAATACAAATTAACTATCCATTGCCCTTGGTCTGGAGCTCCCTGCAAGATTTCCCCAATGGGGTAAAGATGATCATGAGAAAGGTTAAAGATCAGCCCAGAACTACACGGAAGAAGCTTTCAAGACAGTTGGGACCACAGTTAGCAAGCAAACCATCGTAAAATCTTGGACGAGAACCTACTCCCCTTAACTAGATCACTGAAGATGGGTCGTGGATGTGACTTTAACATGACAAAGACCCAAAACATATTGCCAAGACAACCAAAGAGTGGCTTAAGGAGAAGCACATTAAATGTCCTAGCCAGTCTCTAGACACTAGTCCTATAGAACATCTGTGAAGGAGGCTGAAACTCCAATTTGCTGAGCGACAGCCAAGAACCCTTAAAGATTGACAGAGTAGTGGACTAAATGAATCCTGACACATGTGCAAACCTGGTGACCAACTATCAGAAATGTCTTACATCTGTGCTTGCCAACAAGGGGTTCTCCACCAAGTACAGTTATGTTTTTCTCGGGGATCAAATACTTATTTCACTGACTGAGCTGAAAATCAATTTATAACATTTATATAACATTTTTTCCCCTGTTTTTTTTATATATTCTGTCTCTATCAGTTAAAATAAACCTACCATAAAAATTATAGACCCTTCATTTCTTTGTAAGCAGGCAAACTTACAAAATCAGCAGGGGATCAAATAATTATTTCCCTCACTGTAACTTTCAGATGCTGAAGTGCTTAATGAATTCCTCTCAAACTATTTATGACACTTTGACATTTGATTCACATATTTACGGCCTCAGGATTTGTGACTAAATCTGACGAAATCCAGAAGCTGCTCCGACCACTTCTTCAACAGCACACACACAGCTAAAATGGCTAAAACTCATACTTCATTTTAAGGAATGTGTGGAACTTCAATGTTTTTATCAAATCCTCATCAATCATACGAGCAGTTGTGCAGCAGTTATTTTCTGTTATGTTTTTACCCTTATGTTGTTCTAACTCAAATTACTTACTCTCTTGTGAAACACAAAATTGTATTTTTGAGGGCTATCAATTTTGAACGGTGTGAATAGAAAAAAATTGATGTACTCCAAAAGCGCATGAAATTGATTATAGTCATTTTACTTTGTGTTTTATCTCTGTCAGAGGTTATGCTATGGCCAGTAGCAGCGATGACCGCATGAATGAACCGCCAACATCACTGGGTCTCGTTCCCCATCAGGTCAGTAAGTACAGTATATGGATATGTACTGATCGCGTATCACAAGCAGTTTCTGCCAATCTCATATTAATCTTGAGTGCCTATACAGTAGTACTGCATATGTCGTATCTTCGAAGAGTATTTAGTTTGATCAAATTTATAAAAGAGAGATACAGCTGTACGATTATTTCTGGAAAAACACGAGCTGCTAGAGGTGGGACTAGTGGGGAGAGTGGGATGGAACTACAGCACGAGCACACAACACATCATCACATTAATCCCTTTGTGTTTTGTACATTATGCACGTACACGCCGATTGCCAACAAAACACAGACATATGACTTAGTTTCACTTCGCGTGCAGTTCATGTCCAGCATCTTTTAGCACTGGGACCGCGCCATCTATCAGTTTCAAACGATCTCCAAATCCAGCATTATATCCACCGTTTATATAACATCCATCACTGAAATGCCCTGAACAAACAGACACACCTAAACTTCACTATCGCAAGAGTAACGAGCTGCAGCTCAGACCATCTTGACGCAGCGCAGATAATCTTGCTGGTAAGCGGGTCTCGCTTGTCGGTTGGCTCGTGGGCGGGCTCTTTCGCCTTCGCCTTGCCGTGCTTTTGGCCCTAATAGGAATAGGATCCCTTTGACGATACAGGGATCCAGAATTAGAAAAAACTTTCCGAAACAAGTTGGAGTGCTCGGGGAGTTTATCAAGTACAAAAATACTGTCATACGTTCAACTCATTTTTTAACAAGTTGTCCATGTTAAGCATGAAGTTTATGAATAGTTTAATGGAAAATAGTGCACTTTACACTGGACGTAAGCGGTGCGACTTGTGTCTGGTGTAGACGCAATGTTTCACTTATAAAAACATGAAGATCGCTAATATTATGTTTAAAACTACAACAAAGAACTGGCCTACATCAGTTTTGTCAATCGAAGGAACGACTGAAATTGTTCAGTATATAGTAAAAGTATATTAACCCTCTGGGATCTGAGGCTGTTTTGGGGCCTTTCAGAAGTTTTGACATTTGCGCTTTTTCCGATGTTTATAAATATATTAATGGCTAAAGTCGCATTTTACTGTGGTCAGCACGAACTGCGTTACAATAATATGCAAGCAACATGTACACACCCAGTTGTTTATGCATGGTTAGTGAAATGGGCCTATCAAGGTGGAATGTCATGAAAAATTGTAAACAAACTACAGATTTTTAAAGTCTCCTCACAGAGAAAATAGCGCAGAGGATAATCAAAATATGAAGAATGAGTATCAGATGCTCATTTTTGAGCACTGTTTCACATGCAAATGTCATTTGTTTCATAATATAGTAAATAAGAAAATGTGTTAGACAAGATAATCTATTGAAAAGCATTGTTAGTCGGACAAATCGAGTGCGATTTTAATCTATTGGCAGCCATACTTTATTCATTTAAATAAAATAATTGGGTCCAGTTTTCTCTTTTTCTTATTCATATATTTTTATGAGTAAATTGTCCCCTCAAAAAAAAATTGTCGAGATTGTCCCCTCAAGTCTCTCATGAATTCACTCTTGACTTCGCTCTAACATCAGCTGCTCTAAACACCCCTTATCTTGGTGTGTCATTACAGCACTTTAGAGCAGTGGAAATCGCAGTCTTAACATTGAGACGCTTTTCAGGGGCTTGTCACAATCTCAAGCTATCGAACTGTGGCGCGGTGGTTACATAGAAGTAGGTGGCTCTTGGTTTGACAAAGAGGAGAAAAAAGGCTTTTTCAGTAGTAATTTATGTCAGACATTTTCAGGGCTGTACGTTACCTTTTTTGCACATAGCACCAGTGCTACAGAGCTTTAAAGTTTTGTAGCACAGGCCAACCAGTTGTAGCACAAGTATTCTGTATTTTCAATGCTTTACAATCAGTGTTGGGTGTAACTAGTTACTAAGTAATTAGTTACTGTATTTAATTACTTTTCCCTTGAAAAAGTAAAGTAAGGGATTACTCTTATTGGTTCTGTAATTAAATTACAGTTACTTCTGATGTAAATTATTAAATTAAATTAAATACTGTGTAATGTATACAATAGTGGAATTGACATTAAAATTCAAAATCTAACTTTAAAATGCATGCATTAATGTATCTTTCTCACATTTGTTATACAAGTCAGTTAATAAATGTACTTTATGTAGTTTTATATGATTTATTTGAATGAATTGAGAGTCGTTTTATGTCTATCCTTGACTCACTTAACTATATAGAAAGTAATTAGTAATAAGTATTTAAATACTTTTTGTAGAGAGTAATTTGTACAGTAATCTAATTACACTATTGAATGTGTAATTAGTAACTAGTAATTAATTACTTTTTCAGAGTAACTTACCCAACACTGTTTACAATACAATAGTAAGTACATTTGTCCGTAAAAATACTGTAGGTATACTATAGTAGCTATTTACTTTTAAAACTGCTATTTACTATTAAACTGCAGTAAAATTCTTGTGTACTATAGTATATTTGAACCTTACTATAGTAAATATTAAAGTATACTATAGTGTTTACTACAGTTTATGAATTTACTACAAGTAAATATTTTTTCATCTGGTTGAATTTATTCAGACTTTTTTTTGGCGGGTGGTCGCGAAGACGCTTGAGCTTCAGTGTGTTTGACGGTAGCTTCACTCAAACCGTGAAATGCTGGTAAAATAAACTCAGAACAGCTCTGTGGATGAAGTTCATGTCTTCATGTCCTTGTATAGTAAGATACAGACAAATCCACGAGTGTCACGCTTGTAGCATGTTAAAGTGTGCAGCTCATTCACTCATAGACACTTGTACAAGCAGAGGACATATTTAAATTAGGGCTGTCAAAGTTAACGCATGCGATTAATTTTTTCAAATTAACGCATGAAAATTTTAATGCAATTAACGTTTGTTTTGACATTCTTTGTCTAGCGTTACATTATGTAATCACGCTCATATTCGTGTACAGCAGGGCTAGTCAACTGGCGGCCCGCGGGCCAAATACGGCCCGTCAATCATCTTTACCTGGCCTGCCTTAACATTTCAATATTATTATTATTAGTGTACAATACAATATTATTAGTCTTATAAAGCGATTTGATCGGTCAGTCCAAGAAACTTAATGTTATTTACAACGTTATAATCAGCAATGCATTGCACAGCCACAGGCAATCAGTTTGCGCACGCGATAGGTCGTGTTCTAAAACGTGTTTTCTGCCGTTGAAAGTAGGCTAACTGTAGGAAGGGTACACCATGTGAACGGTTGTCTCAGATAAGGGGAAGACGGTGTTGTTTTTATTACTGCATTCATTATGAATAATGGCTATATTTACGAAAAACAGCTGTTCATCTCCCCCAGAACTCGCACTATACAAAAGGCTCTGCCCTATAAGTGCGTGGGGCACATGAATGCGATTGGAATTCACCCGAAAATGTGATAATAGCGTTCAGATTCTTGCACAGATCAATTGACTGATTTATAAGACGCTTATTTAACGTCACAAGGGGCAGGGATTACTTTTGTGTTGAATGTATTTGCGTTGTTTTACTTTTATTGATTTAACTTTAATGAATTCAACCAAATATCTTCTTGAAAAAACAATGCCACCCACATCTTGGATGTGGATCTGGAGAACTGTGGGTGAGTAAATTAGTAGCAATTTTTGGGTAATTCATTAAGGAATATAAAATACAGTTAAAAAGACAATTTCCTTTTAAATTTAATATCATGAAAAGGCACAAATACTGGATGCAATATTTGTGTGCATGTTTTAATATATGGCCTATAAGTAACAGCAACAAAAACAGTATAAAAGGAACATAACGAAATAAATAACAGAAATACAAAATAACAGAATAAATGAAGATATGGTAAAAAAAACTGGCCCGCATCCTATTTATACTTTTGGAGTCTGGCCCTCAAAGAAAAGTAGTTGAAGACCCCTGGTGTACAGGCTTTTAAACCACTTAAGCGCGATTTTAAACAGTTGCTTTGACACGTTCAATGAAGATAGACAGCTTCTAAACTGTGGGACGCGGCAAAACGCAAAGCAAGGTCCAGTCTGGTGTAAACAGTCATGGGCTGAAGGCTGCGTCGGTGAATCTCTGTCAGACAGCGCATCCGTGTTAAGTTCTCTTTCGTGCTTGAATGGATAAAACCATACAAGATTATGTCAGAAAGCCCGTTTTGTCGAGCATTTTCTTAAGCAAGACTTCAAAGTGTAAAATAAAATCTTAAATGAATGCAAAGAGTTGTGAAAATGGGAGTGCGGTGACGGTGAGATCTGCGTACTGAGACAGCTCTTAAAGGGGCCGCGTTCTAAAACGTGCTGCTGTGACTCATGTCACAAATGTTAATCAAAGAACAAAATAAAAGAAGAAATCAATGTGATTTTGTAGCTTTAATGAGAATTCTTCTGCATTTAATTGATAATTTAGCATTAAAGACTGTAAAGTGTTTGAGAACTTCCTTCAATTTCTGTATATTTCATGATAGCTCTCAATTATATTGTTGAATGGCTATAATTAATGTTAAAATAATCAATTTAATAGAGACATTAGTTACAGTACTAATATCAAAATGTTTTCTTTCATTCATAAAATGACGCTGTTAAAGAAATATGTTGTTTCTACATCAATTTGAAGATTAAATGTGAAATTATTAAAATGTAAAAGTATATTTTAAAATATTATTATTATGTGTGATTAAGCGTGATTAAATCGAAAAAATCTGTCTGTGCTAAGAATAAATTAATAGTGTAGCATGCGTGTACAGCCCAGGGGTCTCATTTATAAACGTTGCGTACGCACAAAACAGGCTGGAAACGTGTGTGCGCCACTTTCCACGCAAAGGTTGTGATCTATTAAAAGCAAACTTGACGGGAGAATGTGCGCACCTATAAGCAAACTCTGACCCATGTGTACGCACATTCTGGAGACAAAGGGGTGACACACGTGAGTTTGAACTCAAGTTAGATTGTAGAAAGTAAGTGTGATAAAATGATTATAAGCATTAATGCCTCGCACATTTAATTTCACCTCATTTCCGTTAAATATCCACATGATCACGAAGATTAAATCTGCAGTTATTTGTGCTTGTATTGAGTGATAATTGTGTGCACCTTCTTGTAAAATCCAACTCAAATCTTAAATAAAAATTCAATCTAAATATTTAATCAGCGCTGTCTCACCATCACACTGAGCGCGCATGAGGAGGAGAAGATCCGACTGCATGGAATATGAGAGCATCAAATACGATAACTGCAGAACACAGTGTAAATGCATAACTATATAACTTATATATTTTCCTTAAATACTGAGCATAAGCATCGAATGTCAAAGTCTGGAAATACAGCCATTAAGCTCTCGCACAATCATTTGTTATCAGTCCTATAATGGTGTTCATAACAAAACAGGAATGAAGAAACATTCGTCTCATTATGTCTCGATCCTAGGTGAAGGACACCACTTATTAATGATGTGATTTCTTTCCTATGGCATCTGATAGCGGTTGGACCCGGAAACGGTACGTCCAGTATGGCACGTGACGTCAGGCTTAACAAGCGGATTGGATGCCAGGCTTATTTATATACGAACCTGTATTCATGAGGTGCTTTGCATTGACTATTTATGGGTAAAAATGGGCGTGTACAGGGCGGGATATGAGGCTGATTTACAGTTAAAAATGGGAGTGTACAGGGCGGGATATGAGGCTGATTCACGGGTAAAAATGGGCGTGTACAGGGCAGGATATGAGGCTGATTCACGTACACATACTTACAGGTCATCTGTGATTTATAAAGTGAATACTGCTTACAGGTGTGCGTACACACGGGTTTAAAAGTCTGAATATTTTTTGGCATACGCTATTTTGGCCTTTCGGGCGCACTACCCTTTTAGTAAGGATCCTACGCACTCTGTGTTTAAACTATACGTTTTATAAATGAGACCCCTGGACATTTATTAATCCTGTACATAATTGGGATGAGCCATGTAGCTGTTTGTGTAGAAACACTGAGAGAGACTAAATCCAAAAGAACTGTTGTAATGTCTCCACGATGCTTGCATACACCTACCACAGCCTCTGTCCTGCTTTACAATATTATATAGGCACTTGATTCCAGGTAAACATTTAATATTCTCTTGATATGATATGATCTCTATATCCTCCTGATATATATAGATTTCAGTTACATCAGCTCTTCAGTTGTAGACCTGCTTTCTCCATTTTTACTGAGTGCAATATATACCAGGCATGATTCCAGGGTACAGGCGGTCATCTCCAATTGCAGTTTATCCAGTCTATAATACTATACAGTATGCATTCTGATTTTCATATAGTATAGAAGTAGGTCATTTTGGATCATAAAAAACTTTTTTTGAGCTGCATTGGTGTACAGTATGTGGAAAAATGTATTTTATTTAATGTGTTCTAGCAGACCCCGCAATGAAATGATGAGCTTGATAATGAGTATAATATGAAGAGTTTGGTTCCAAAATGACAACTCAGTTTTTAGACATTTTCAAAAATCATGTTTTTTATTATGTTATCATGTTTTTATTGTGTTTTATTGTGTTAGTTAGCTGTATTTTGGCTTAAATCAAACTGATTGATATTAATTGGAATGCACAATAAAAAACATGATTTTTGAACATTTTTAAAGACCGAGTTTCTCATTTTGGAACCAAACTCTTCAGGTCTCTTTAATGAGACCTGGAACGTGAAACGGGGGAGATATAGAAGTAAGGGGTCATCTTGACCATGGTCGTTGGTTAATGCTTCACGTGTTCTTGACATAAATATGTCCCATAATGCACTGCTGCACTTAAAGTATATGTGCTAAAAAGCATGCATTGCATTTAAGCTATATCTGCTTTAAATTACATTTGGATGGGAATATGGGACTGGAATTCATCATAATAATCCGAAGATAAGGTTTTTAAAAGATTAGATGACTTGGGTGGTCAACTAAAACCTTTTTAAGATCGTCTCTTGGGTCACTGAATCGTCATTCAGGAACGCAATAGAAGACTGAAGGAAATCCGATGGCTTATCCTTCATGATGGCAGTTTGTGCATCAGACTGATGGGCTGCGGCTCTGCTCTTGTTTGTCTTTGACTCTCATCATTATATGCTCGGGATGTTCACCAGCTCAATACGTCTCTGGAGAGAGAGAAAAGAGGAAAAGGAGAGAAGATGGTGTTGTGTATAGAAATACAATTTGGTATTACCTTTTACAGACATACAGTATATTGAAGGTGTACTGTATTTTTTTCCTCATGTTACTCAAATTTGCACATAGAAAACCCCCACTTATTATACAATATTAACATTCGTCTAACATAACCAATTTCCACCTTTGTAATTAAATGTTTATAGTTTATTACCATTCTGTGTTTTATAGTGTACGTAACCATTCGACATAAATTGTTCAAGTTCCTTTCAAGTGTTTCTTGAAATTTTCTAAGTAGGATTCCTAACACTAATAATGTAATATTTCAATATATATTTTTAATCAACTTTATTTGCTGTGAAAAAAATGAAGAGACCATTCCAAATGTTAATTTAATCAGAATTTCTAGTTGTATTGTGGTCATTCCAGTCCAGTGTCTGTTGAATTTCAACGAAATCAAACCTCAGGAGTGACATAGTCATCCAACAGCAATGTGAGAGGCACATGAAAACTGTGCTAAAAATCAAGGTTATCACATAAAAATATGAGCTTTTCCTAAATACATGTAGAAATATTACTGTTTTGAATATGAACTTGTTTTCTTTGCAGTATTTGACGTCTGAAAAAATACAGAGCATCTTTTCTGTTATTTTCACCTGTTTCTCAAATGTAAATTTTCTGAAAATAATTGCACATTTTATTTACATTTGTGAGAAAATTTGTTCACAGAAAGAAACAAAACTGACAAACATAAATAGTAAAACGGAAAATAATTAAAAAATGGTCTCTTCATTTTCCTGCAGCTGTATGTATGACACATTTAGAGTCGTGGAAAGTAGCGCACAGTAGCACTATGAAAGTTTGAACATGCAGTATATACGATATACAATATATGTAGTCGTTTACGCTGCAGTTTGTTGCAGTTTTACCTCTCGGAGTATTGCTGTAATTCGCAAAGTGGCACATGCAGCGGGACCCCCTGCCTGCGCACATGCTGAAGCTTAGCATTGAGCCCCCCGCACGCATTAAACCTCAGACGCACACACAGGGGCTAATGACGCAGCTACAGACGTCAAAGAGCATTTTCTCTGGGTTATTAACCACACCAGCATGCAGCATACATATGCCCCTTCACAAATTATATTCTTCTCCTTATAAACCCATCATTATGTGTATGCCAGTCTTTACGCTTCATGAAATTAATCAGAAAAGCAGTCTTCTCTGGACTGTGAACACCAAGCAACACAATACCAGATGCTGGCATACAGGACACGTGCCATGGCAGCATCATTATAAGTCTCTGACCCCATTCATTTATTTGACAGGTTTTAATGTTCCTGACTGTGTGAAAGGCTTTTGCATTAATGTTTCGTTGACTTAATGTCAAGACAGCACTGAGACGGGCAATTGTTTTTTTCTGGTCCCAGAATTCAAAGGGAAGAACTCTAATTATCTAACACTGCCCCCTGCTGAAATAATGAGGAACAACTGTGAATCGGCTAGGTTAAAAAAATACACACATTCCTCAAAGATCCATGCTTGCCTAGTCAGCAACGACAATGTTGAGTAATATTTCACTTAGCTTCATATTGCAGCAATATTTCAGTGTAACATGAAAGTAATATTTTGCTTAGCTTTCTATTTTTTTGCTTCACTTAAGTCTACTATAAATCTAGCACTTAGTATAAAAACACATCATTTATACCTGTGCCTCTGTGCTTTGTGTGATACTAACGAACATTTTTTACATGCACGCACATCATAGCTTTACCGTAACAAATACCATGACCACAGTTGATCGAGAAAAGAGAAAATGTCTTTCCTAGGTTAATAAAACCTCAAATGATTCATTATTGAACTATTGGTCATATACTGGTATGAAAGCTTAAATGAACTAACACAAATTCATTTGTAATAACTTAAAGGTCCAGTGTTTGAAATTTAGCAGCATCTAGGGGTGAGGTTGTGAATTGCAACCAACGGCTCACTCCACCACTCCCTTTTGAAGCGTTACGGAGGCTGACACAGGGCTAAGATGTCGTCACGTTTTTGCTTCTTTGCAGGAGATAATGTATTTATGAAACGCGTTCTGTAGAGCAGTTTGTCCGTTTAGGGCTACTGTAGAAACAACATGGAAAATGGACTACTTGCTGCACGTATGCTGCATCCGAAATCGCATACGGTGACAGTACGTACTGAAGTAGCTACCTATCGGCCGTTAAAATTGTACGTTCTATATAGGATGAGTGGGAGTAGTATGAATACATTTCGGACATACTGCGTCATGTGACCCGTATGCTCTTTGACCTATGACGTATTAACAACAACCGACACGTGAGAGTTGATTAAAACATAATTTAGTCACGAGAAATTCATTTATTGGCACTTGGCACGTCCGCCTTAAAGTTTTCCGCCATATTTATTTGATTTACTTTTGAAATTTGACCGTTGCTCAGCTCCCAGGGTATCATGGGATAGAGAAGTGTCCGTCCGATCCACACTCACGAATCTCGGCGGAAGTATCCGGGTATTTCTCGCCTACTGTTTTTTGCATACTGAGGTTTCGGACATACTATTCATGACTCATACTTATTTTCGGCTACTATATAGTATGGAAGTAGGCGATTTCGGACACAGCCGTAGACTTCCGCGATCTCCTCAAAGCGGCTCAGTTCTTTCTACATGCGGAGATCATGGTAGATTATTTCAAATTTTAAGGCAGTCACTTAATTAAACACAATAAATCCTGTTTGTGATGTTAACATGCTTTTAATGTGGGTTTTTATGACAGATCTTAAATTGGCAGAAGTCCACCTTCTAATATATTTTATAAACGTATACTCATCTCCTGAATAATAAAGCCATTGTATGCACCCTGCAGCAGTCCATCGCTTTCCTAAACAGTGTTAGTCTCATTCTAAGATAATAAAAACATAACGCTTCATTATGTAAGGGTTTATACAACTCTGAGCACATTATGTATATTATATTGAAATGATGTCAATAGATCATCCTTAATATCACACAAATGTTTGATAAGCCGACTAAAAAACCTATGTGTGGGAGAATACATTCCACTAGTAGATGGAAATATGATTAAAATTTGCAGTTACACATTTAATTGATCAGCTTTTGCGAGCCGTTATGGCGCCTCTGTCAAGATGTGTGGTTGTACAGTAATGGCTTTGTGCTGTTGTCATGACAATCAGTGTGCGTCTGGTTTTGATCGCTGTGCTCGAGAATCAACCAGCAGAAGATATGTTTAGCTTAGTAAATTGTTTCCTTTGGTTGTGATACCTGTACCTTTAATACATTTAGAAAAGGGATAGTTATGATATAAAATGACATATGACACCTATGAATGTTTAAGTGGCCTTTATGAAGTTTAATTCATTTTTCCAGTGTCTGAAGGTTTAGTGTCTTGCTCAAGGTGGTGGTACATCAAACCTCCTGAGATTCAAACCTACAACCCTCCAATTACAGATCTAGATCTTTAACCACCACCCCCATCACCAAACTTACACTTATCTATAGATGCACTGAAAAAGTAGCAGATTTTATGAAAATAAATTATTAAAATGTACTTAATAGAATTATGTTCAGTTAAAAATAACGTAAAAATCTTGGGAATAAAATCTACTAATTTTGGTTGTTAAGATTTGAATTGTTTTGTTTGAGTAATTTTGATTGAACAAATTATTAAGTAAATCCAACTGAATTTTATTATGTTAAACCCATTTAAATTGTTTACTTATTTATTTTGTGTTGAGACTACATAAATATTTTTTGTAGATATAACTACCTTGGCAGTTGATCTGTAGTTCCCAGCATGCTTTGTATCAAGTGTTGTTCAGTAGAAAGAAAGACTTATTCACCAGTCTCTTCTCACGTGACCATCTATGTTGTAAAACAACATTATATTTCAATATGAAAGTAAGTGAACCGTGAAGTTTGAGGTAGACACATGTTTTTGTTCAAAATATATATTTTTTTGTTTTCTTTGATGTTTACTTCATATTTTAACAAATAGTAAATGTATTTATTGGGTAGAATTTACTTTATTCTGGTTAGTAAGTTGTACTTGAATTATAGCAGCACATTTTACTTAAAAAACATTCGTGCAAATTGTTACGAGGATTTTATGAAGTAAATTCTACAAGTTATATTTTTCAGTGTGTGCGCATATGCTTTTGTTTTCCTGATAGTAGAACTGTTATTGCTCTCACACTTAAGGATCGATTCAAAACTCATTAAGATATTAATAAAATGACATATGACGACTTCCTAAATATAAACTGCATTAGGAGATTAATGCAGTTATTAATCTCATATTTGGAGGATTCGACGTTGTGAACGTTGAACTCTACATCAAAGTGTCTTGAGCTCCGGCACGTGGATTCACAGATGTCACGTAATGCATCAGTCGCCTGTAAATTCCTCATAATCTTCATGCAGAAGCCTCAGCTCCTCTTAATCCTTTCCCTTGGGCTCTTTCTTTAATTTCCTTTCAATTAAGATCAGCTGCCAAACACGAGCGCAGAAGCTTGTGGATCATGCTGGGCGAGAGATAAAGGCCAGACGTGACTGTAATACCACCACAGTATAATTGAACACAGAGCTCTCTGCATTGACGTCACGGGCCGGAGATTTGCAGCACACCTCCATAAGTGCTTCATACAGCTTTGTTTTTTTTATGTCGTTCACAATGAACCTCATGATGACATCTGGCTGTATTTTGGTTTAAAAACAAGAATTTATGTTTTGGATAGGAGTGCGTTGTAATAGAGTCATGTTGGGGCACAATGTTCAGTTTCTATAAAACCAACATAATGTAGGACTGCAAATACTGCCTAATGATTTAAACTGTGTTAGGATTTAATATTACGATTGTGTTGTTATTGTGTCGGAGAAATAACATTTATTCATAATAGTAAAATAAAAAATGTTAAAAATAGATCAATAGTATGTGTGTATTATTCACCAAAAACCGATCAATTAAAGTATATATTTAAAAATATGGATCAGCAAAGATATGATCTTTTTTTGAATATTTTTCAACATTGTCATTTCAAGTTGAAAGGGGGTGCGCAGTCTGTACTCTCACACCAGGTGGCAGTATAGATTGATGAAGATTTCTGATCGTCTTCTAATGTAGCTTAATCATTGTAATAATAACAAAAATCTGTTTTCTTTCCAGATTCGAGGATTCCTGGCGAGATTTGACAATGTCCTCCCTGCAAGTTTGGCCTTTGACAAATGCACCGCATGCTCACTGATAGTAAGTCACCTTTTTAGTTTTTGAATAGACTAGAACTGTTATGCTACTGTTTAAAATTGTATTACCTTGTAAACCTAAAGGATATATCCTATTGTAAATAATATTCAGCAAGTAATCAAATTGATGTAAGTGAAGGACAACATGAAGAATCATTTGGTTTTAATATCATTCTTTTGCCGTGTGAAATTTAATGCCTGTGAGTGAGTGTTGTTGATGTCACAGACGTCTGTGAGATATTCTGGTTGAACTGAAGCGTTTTATCCCCGGAGACCTGAGCTTGCATCTCATACGTCACCACAGCTCAATCTCTTGTGCATGTGTGGATATAGCACTTTTTTAACTCGCTCTTTCTTTTTTAGTGGTTCAGTAGCCACTCCTTTCCGTCCCTCCCTCACACACACACACACGCACACACGCACACACACATAAGTGAATACAACGAGTGTAAAAGCTCCGAGTAAAAAGTTTGAAGTGTTCCCTTCCCCCTCTTCTGCAAGTGATTACTACTCTCTCTCTCTCTCTCTCTCTCTCTCTCTCTCTCCCTGTCTTTCTTCCTGCTGTAAACACATTAAAGGCTCATCAAATGTTTCAGATCTTTGCGCTTTGATGCGAGACATTTAGGAAACTGTGTGAGGTATTACATATGCCTGTTTTCCTGTCTAAAGGAATAGTTTACATAAAAGTTTGATTTGTACTGATTGTTTTTAAGATTCTCGTGGCAGCAAGTTTCCGTACTCGCCAGTTTGTAGTGATTATGATAAAAAACAAACACAAGCAAAAAATCATAAACGTAATCCATATGTAGTCTGTGCATTATTGATCACGTCTTATGAAGTCTTTATACAGTGAACAGTCCAAAATGTTAGTGATTTTTAACCCCTACTACAATTCTCAAACTTCCTTCTCCATTCCGCTCGTTTGATCTTACACGCAGTGTTCGGGTGGGACACACGGCGAATGAGTTTCTCGTTGAACAGTGAATTGGGTTGAAATGGAAGACTATGGGATACTTCAGGCTACGTTTTAAAGCTTGACAGATAAAGATCTGTCACTTGGCTGGTGTTCTGGTAAAAAGCCCAAACCATTTACTTAAGAAAAAAATATGTAAAGACCTACATGGACATTTGTCATTTGAAGGTTCTGTTTACTTTGATGTAATATAGTTAAACCGCATTATAAAGCAGTTGCAGATGCATTTATTATATGCGGTCATGGTGACTGGTAGATGACAATGTGAGCGTTGTCTTTTGTCTTTCTGTGGTAAGAAAGACACACAACGCCGCAGGTTCCAGGGAATCCTATCAGCGCCAGCGAAACTGTTCCTGAGAAAGTTCAGAGGAAACTCCGTCCAGCAGCCTCGAATAACCTCATTCAACACTTTGAGCCGCATTGTCTACAAACAAATGTTTGCAAAAACATCGCCAGAGGTGTTTGGTAAACACTGCCAATTTTTATTTATTTGGTTGCTATTTGTTTCAAATGGGAGTTTAGATGATGGAAAACACATGTCGGGAGTCCGCCTGTGTGGCGGAATGACGAAAAAAAGGTCACGATCATGTGATCAGTGATAATGTTTAAGACACACCTTCAAGTTCCCAGAAACACTTTATTGGCGTGTACCTAACGTGTAGTTTTAAAACGAATGCTTTGCTTATTGTAGAGGTCTTGAATCGGCACAGACGAATGGAAAGTGTGATGAGTGATTTAGTTGTGATGTGCGTCGAGTCGTAGTGACGCTAGCGTAGCTGACACATGATGTTAATCACAGATTGCCGTGTGGAACGCTGGGATCTCTGATCTGGCCTCCATCCACCAGATGCGTATTGGTGATGTTGGCCTCCGTCAGCTGTGTACGACCACAAAACCATGGAAACAAAACACTTGAGCCATCGGCAGACAAACGCTTTTAAATTTTGCGACTTTGTTTCCTCTCTACACAGACGACAGGCCAAAATAATGTCTCTTTGAAACGAAAGACTTGAGCATGTGATGCATCTTGCATCCCCATGCTTTGAAACCCAAGTTCAGGGATAAAGACGCTTAAGACCCCAGATTTAAAACTCAAAAGGTCATCAACAAGTTTATAAAATCTTTCTAAAATAAACCTTTATCACTACTTGTATTAAAGGGATAGTTCACCCAAAAATGAATCATTTTCTCACCCTCTTGTCATTTCAAACCTGTTGGACTTTCTTTCTTCCGCAGAACACAAAAGAAGATATTTTGAAGAATGTTGATAACCGAACAGAGGTGGCAGCCATTGGCTTCTATTGTACG
Organism: Triplophysa rosa; assembly: GCF_024868665.1. Classification (NCBI taxonomy): domain Eukaryota; kingdom Metazoa; phylum Chordata; class Actinopteri; order Cypriniformes; family Nemacheilidae; genus Triplophysa; species Triplophysa rosa. The sequence goes on along the minus strand of NC_079909.1, from coordinate 3,131,809 downwards.
GACACAAAACCAGTGCAAGTGAATGGCTGCCACCGCTGTTCGGTCAACAACATTCTTCAAAATATCTTCTTCTGTGTTCTGCGGAAGAAATTCATTTTTGAGGGAACTATCGCTTCAATAGCATTTCAAAATATGAAAAGCATTTTAGTATGGCAAAAATGTAATCATAAAATTAAAAGGTAATTGTAAAGCCTTATATATTTAGATAAATATATATCATGCATGCAATATTAATATGAAATATAGCTATCATGCATTATAACATTACATAATGCTTCAAAAGATTTCTGTTAATGGGAAAGCTATATAGTTGGAGTTCTCTGTTGTCATTTATATTACAGTATGTGATCTGTAATGTTTGTTAATAATAAAGATGAAAGACAAAAGAAAAGTCCAGAACTGTGTCTAAGAGAAATGGGCTGCTGTACACTCCAGTGACAGAGAAAAAGTAATATGAAGAAAGCAACTTATAAAACAGAAGGGGCTTTGTACTGCCCGTGTTTGGCCCCTCGTATATAAATCAGAGGACAACATATCCATCTGCACTTCAGATATCACAAAAACAATTTCCTAAATGGATACTCAAGGTCTTTTACAAGAGCCGTATATTTAACCAGCTTTTCTGTGTAATGTTCCATATAGCTGGGTATTAAACTGCAAACCTTTTTTTAGCCAGCTCTGACCTCACATGAGGAACGGCAGACACGGCGGCTGCACTTGGCGTTAAACCCATCTGAGGTTTTTATCTGCGTGGAGCGAGAACTTCCACCATCTCGAACAATTACAGGGGAAGCTGGGAGGAGTCGCTTTGAGAGCGGGGCTGTATGCAAACCAGATGTGCTGTTCACCCTCCAAAACTCACTCACGCACACGCGCGCACACACACACACACACACACACACACACACACACACTGCGTCAATGGTTTAATGGGCTTCATAAGTCAAAGCCTCAGAGTCGAGGAGGTCCACTCCTGGAAAAAAGAATCAAGTTTAGTTGCTCTTGACTCATGAAAGTGCACAGTCACAATCTGTTTTACATATAATATGAGCTTAAGATAAAGATGCTTTCAGTTTGTTGGTATACAAGCTTTCCTCGTCTGTTGATATTGATCTGACTTTAAAGTTAAGGGTACAGTTCACCCAAAAATGAACATTCTATCATCATTTACTCACCCTCAAGTTGTTCCAAGCCTGTATACATGTCTTTGTAAAAGAAGATATTTGGAAGAATGTCAGTAAGCAAACAGACCTCATCCCCGCATTTACTGCCATGATAGGGAAAATATATACTATGGGAGTCAATGGGGGATGAGATCTGTTTGGTCACTGACATTCTTACAAATATCTTCTTTTGTGTTCAGCAGTACAAAGACATGTATACAGGTTTGGAACAACCTGAGGGTGAAAAATCTTTTGGGAGAACTGTTCCTATGACTCCAGATGTAAGATTACAGTCATGGCGTGTGCTTTACAGTCAAGCCATTTTCTGAGCAGAGTCAGTAATGTCTCTGGGTTAGTGTTTGTACTAAAAGAAAGATTTAGTCATTTACATATCATGTGCAATTTTCACCTGCTCTTTGACCAATAGAAGGAAAGATAATGTGTTTACAGTAATATTTTTGATGTAAAATGATTTCTTTGTATTTCGAACAATACTTCAAGTACTAAAGATCATTTTTGAACACTGTGGTCCCATCAAAATATTAGTGTTTGTAAGTATTCTGACCAGCCCGGCACATCATTTTGTAGGTCTCAATTTAAACACGTTTTTTAGAGCGATAGACCAGCTATGAGCAAAGTGACACGTCTCTGACAAACACTCCACCAGCATCTAATGCGTAGGTTGCCATGGTGATGAACAATGATAAAAAAGAGCTTGATCACACTAAGCTGAAACTTATCAGGGTAACCTGATAATTATGTAAATGTGGGTGGTCAAAGGTTAATGAGCTCAGGGTTTTAATGTCATACCCATGGCAACTAGACATATTATATAGAGTGAGTTTATACTTGCTCACTTCATGTGTTTTTAGCTAAGCCGTTAGGTATACACATTTGATTTACACCGAACTCTACATACACTGCCTGTCCAAAAAAAAGTGACCACGTGGATATAACTAAGCAAATAGGTAAGAGCATCCCATTGGATTGGACGTCTAGGTTCAGCAATGTTCTGTGCCCAAAGAATGAGGTCAGCTGACTACCTGAATATACTGAATGACCAGGTTATTCCATTGAGTTTTTTCTTCCCTGATGGCACGGGCATGTTCCAAGATGACCATGCCAGGATTCATCAGCCTCAAATTGTGAATCATTTTCACACATGGATTGGCCACCACAGAGTCCAGACCTTAACCCCATTGAGAATGTTTGGGATGTGCTGGAGAAGACTTTATGCAGCGGTCCGACTCTCCCATCATCAATACAAGATCTTGGCGAAAAATGAATGCAACTCTGGATGGGAAAAAATTGACATTCTGGACATTGCAGAAGCTTATCAAAACCATGCCACAGCAAATGCGTGCCGTAATCACAGCTAAGGGCAGTCCAACAAAATATTAGAGTGTGTGGCTTTTTTTTGGACGGGCAGTGTACTACGGTGCAGTGTATTCTATACAGTCCATACAACACAAGTGCAATATACTGTATACAGCCGTGGAAAAAATGAAGAGCTAAATAAATAAATATAAATATTTTATTTGAAAATGGGGAGAAATATTATTATAAGTTCACAGAATTAAAAAAGATATCATTTTACCTAAACACATACCTATAAACGGTAAATTCCGAAAAACTGAAAATTAAAATGGTCTCTTTATTTTTTTCCACGGCTGTATATACGCTATGTGCTTGTGTGCAAGACATGCCGTATACAGTGTATGTTATAGCACATATATAACATGATGATGCTGTATATAGTGTACTGTATATATACACCAAAAATGTGCTACGTGGAATATGTGCTATATACACACTATGTGCTATACGTTATATGATCTATGGCTGCTGTATATGCTATATTATGTACACTATATGCTATAAGCAATTCAAGTTATACAGCGTTTGCTATGCAATATACACTATATGCTATAAGCAGTGTAAGTTATATACAGTATATACACTGTATGTTATATGCAATATACAGTATATGCTAAACACTATATGCTATATGTAACAATGCAACAATGTCACTGTTAAAAGTTTCGGAGAGTTTCTGTTTTGTGTGTAAACGTTTACGTACAAAAACTTTTTTGTAAATCAAGTTTGTATCAATTTATTAGTTTGTGTTCCCTGGACACATACCCATGGTCTACCAGTTGGGCTATAAGAAGAACCCTCAGTTTTAAAGCATCAAAAATAGCAGGTTATATGAGATGCGCTCTTGTAGATCATTTAAGTATCACAGAACCGTCCGAGTTCATTGAGTTTGGACAGTAGAGTTCTGGTGTGCTCTATTTTTCACCGTACCCCCTCCGTCGGTCAAGTCATCCATGTGTGCTACATTGAAAGCAGACGTCAGTGTACCCTGCAGCTCAACACTGCCGCCCATTCATCAGCCCCCGGCAGAAACTCAATCTCTTCTGAGAATCAGCTCTGTGAAAGGAGCCAGTGTGATTGTGGAGGGCTGTCTGTCGATGAGATGCTGCTCGAGAGCTCTCAGCCCAACGGACAGTGGTGCCAGATGTCTGCCTCTGCTGCCCGGCCTCCTTTTGTGCACGGGGACCAGTGCCATGTTATGGCAGTTTGAGATTGCGTTATCGCTGCGTTTGGATGTGTACTGGTCAAGAAGCCAACCTGTATAAACAGATAAGGGCTTCTCAGATATCAAATGTGTACGATTTTCAAGTTTCTGTGTGAACTTATATGAGCAATATGCACTTTGTTTAATGTCACGCATGTAAGTTGTTACAGTATAGGACCTCATAACATAAGCCTAAACCAGGGGTTCTCAACCTTTTTGACTCCAAGGCCCCCCTCACTGTGTTCAACAATATTCAAAGGCCCCCCTCCCATTCACAAAACCATAATTTCAACCCAATCAAATATTTGAGTGCTTAACATGAACTGGAAAAAGGTTTATTAATTATAAAAATGGCCAAATAATAATCAACATCTTGCTCATTTTGTCTCATTTTAAAATATTGGTCATCTTGAGGCCCCCTTGGAAGTCAGCTGGGCCCCCCCGTTGAGAACCTCTGGCCTAAACTACAACCAGACCTTTTAAAAAGCAGACTAATACCAGAGTCTCCACCACCCAGACCGATAACAGACTCCCTAAAGACTCCTGTAAGTCCCAGTTTAACTGGGTCTTGAAAATTCTCAACACCAAGACCACAAGGTCAAGATTCCAGTGAGCTCTGGCTTACACATCAGAGTCGTTGTTGTTACAAATAGAAAAACTCCCATGAATCATGAGTGAATTTGCTTTTTTTTGACAGGTTCTTGACCATTATGAGAGGGAGGGGTTCCAGTTCCTAGCAAATGTCTTTAACTCATCCCATTCATTCCTGGAGGATCTGACTGGTTTGACGTTACTCCATCAGGAGACACAGGCAGCTGAGGTTAGACTGTTCATCTTACATTTACATTTACATTTATTCATTTGGCAGACGCTTTTATCCAAAGCGACTTGCATTGCATTATACAATACATTTGTTTCTAAGTATTTATCTTGTGTCTCTGTTTCACATCAGTACACAAACAAGCAGGAGGCCAAACCTATTCCCGTAGCCTATATCCTGTGGTATCTTAATGTTTTATTGTTATATTCATTGATTGCAAATATAGGTTTTGTTTCTTTCAGTAGTTTTTGTCATGCACATGATATTCTGTAACAGCCCTATCCGGACTACAGAGATCAACCTGAATCTCATTGAAATCCGTAAAATGAACGTCTGATATCCTGCGCTTCTAATTCCTCACGTCTTTCACAAAACCTGATCCTTTTCTGAAGCTTTTTTGCTTCCCTTTACAGAAACAACAAAATAACCCACAATGCAGTTTTTCTTATTGCCGTTCCTGGCTCTTATCCCACACTTCTTGTTCTAGAGAACCAGATCACATTTACCCAAAATATCTTAGCACGCGGCTGATCCAGGATCAGCTTTTCTTCAGCTTGCACAGATATCTGTCACTTGAACCCAAAAAGCAAGCCTTACCCCGGAACAGCATTTCGCATCTGGGAACGGTCCCGCAGGGGGACGCTCCAGTTCTCCAGTGACAAACGAGGCCAGTATGAAGAACGAAACTGTGGGAAAGTCCCACATCAGCAGTCCGCTCCTCTCCAGAGCGGTTTCCAGCGCAAACGCGGTCCAAGCCAAAATGAGAGGATGTGTGCTCTTGCATTTGCCCGCGCGTATTGACTCCGAGGCCCTCGCATTCGTTTTATTTGGATCTGTCAGGCACTTTTTATTCCCAGGCTGCCGTTGTGTATTTTTAAACTCGAACGTGTTCCCGCTTCCTCCGGCTCGATGTCAAGCTGTGAAATGAATGGAAATGTACCACTTTTAGCTTGGAAAGACACATTACCTGTGAACCGCTTGACTCTGTTAACATGGCTGGCGTATTGCTCAGGCTGGGTTTTGACGTTGTTCGAAAGTCTTGTGTGTCATTGCATCATAATGCGGTCTTGTTCCCGTCACTGTTGTGAAACTTACATATGAAAAATATTCTGTCGTGAAAATGTCTGGAAGAAAGCATCTTTGAACATAATGTTTAAAATAAGATCGACATTTCAGGCCTGCACACAGTATGAGACATTTCTCAAAATATCTTCTTTTGTGTTCCACAGAAGAAAGAATCGTATAGAGGTTTACAACCACATGAGGTTGACTAAACGGTCACAGAATTTTTATTCTTATTGGTAAACTGTCCCTTTAAGAGCATTTTATTCCTCCACTACTTCACCCAAAACTGAAAATTCTGTCTTCATTCACTCGCTTTCAAGTTGTTCCAAATGTGTATACATTTGTTCTGATGAACATGGAGAAATGGTCATATTTGGACACTTTGAGTTAGACAGGCTCTCTTTATGTGTAAGGCGTGGGTAGGGAAGCGGCTTTGGGGGTCTTATTTACCATCACCCACTCGTTCGATGGGGGAATGTGTGCTGAGGTCCGTGGGTCGGACTGAGCATGTGCATGTGCATGTGGATGATATGAAGGAAACCATAATTTAACTCGCTGGACAGGGAGTGAGTTGCAGCCTACACGTGGCTTTCTCATTTTAGGCCCTGTGTGGTTTGTCTGTAGGGCGGAATGGGACACTGGCCTGAAGAGTGTGCGATAACTTAGACTATTCTTATAAGTTAAGTTAAGTAGAACATATTATAGAATGTGTTCTGGTCACTACTGAAGGAGTTTTTGTTGTTGTTCTTTTAAATCATGCTTGAAGAATGAAAGAATCCCCCATAAATGGAATAAATGCTTTTGGTTATAATTCAGGTGTTGGATTGATGTTTTAAGTTGTTAACCCAATTGAAGTCCTGGGAAAGGCCAGCCGAGCATCCGAGTCAGATCTCTGAGAGTGATGCTGTTTGTTTAATAGGAGTGTTATCAGTTTAGTCCTGCCTCAGGGAGTAAGATCTTAGCTGGATAATATACTTATTTTGCCTGCGATCCCATAGGAATAACTGTGATCCGCTCTTATCGACACAAAAAGTGTCTTCATATTCTTTCATAATAATGTAATAATTTGCTCATAAATAATAAGTCATTTTTCAACTGGGCGACTTAAGTTTCAGCCAATGGGTGTCAACAAGTGACTGCAAACTCACTCACGAAATCAAATTCTAGCGTTTTATATGATTGGTTAGACGGTTTTTGACAGTACTGAATAAAGAAGAGCTATGGATCACAGCTGTGCTGAAATTCAATACACGGTGGTTGTCAAATAACTTGTTTTATAAACGTAACTTATAATCAGGTACCTTAAAGGGGTCATATGACACGGCTAAAAGGAATATTATCGTTTGTTTTAGATGTAATTCAATGTGTATACACGATTTAAGGTTCAAAAGCGCTGTATTTTCCACATACCGTGCATGTTTGTATCTCCTCTTAGCCCCGCCTCTCTGAAACGCACAGATTTTTAACAAAGCTCATGGCTCTGAAAAGCGAGGTGTGCTACGATTGGCCAGTTAACCAGTGCGTAGTGATTGGTGGAATACTGCAAGCGTGTGAGGGAAATGTAACGCCTCTTACCATATTTGGAACATCAGGTTCCTCTTGAATTGTACTGACAGGTACGCCCACCTTACTTGCGTGTACATTTGGGCGGTCTTAGTCAACTCATACCACGAACTGACTTAGATTTGTGGGGGTGTGGTTACACGAGGCGTTTCAGGCAGGTCTGGGTGAGCGTTCGCTTTTAGATAAGAGTGCATCTTTTGTTCCGACACTTTCATTTTTGCAATTTTACGTGTCTAATACATGCATGGGCAACTTATAACACACCAAAGACACAGAAAAACTCGTATTTTCGCCATGTGACCCCTTTAAATTGAACACAAAAGTTGGCTAGTTATAGTTTGTATATTTATTTCCTCAGTATGAGGTGTGAGTGGAGGACTTGAGTTTCCACTCCCTAATGTCATGAACACAGAACAAGAGGCGTATGAAACATCTCAGTGCTGTTATTTTAAATATCAAATAGCAACATTACACGGCCAATCAAATTAGTAGAGCGGAAATGAGTGTGGTCTATATAAAAGTCTTAAAAGTTTAGATGTTTTCCAGCATGTTGATACGTCTGTTTCCCGTCAGTCCTCCCTTATGTTTGGTAAATGATGCCGTTATCTGCGGTTAGACATGTTAATGTTGGGCCCACTAAAGTTCTTCTAACACAACATAGACAATAAAGCTCTGTGTGCTCAAATTCATTCACATTCACTTCCCTTCCATCATCACCATAAGAAAGATGCCATTGTGTCACATCTCCTATGAAGTGATACAGTTCTTCTGTCGGCATTATGCTGCCCCACGTGAACTTGTCAAAAGCTCTCAATTCCAGGAAACATTGACTTCTTCACACGATTACATTGAGCTTTTGTTTGAAGCACACTTGTTTTTGTGTGTGTGTGTGTGTGGGGCGGTGTGTACCGGTTTGCGCTCTCGATATCATTTTAATTCAGTTGTTTATGGACTCACATGAGGATTGATGTCACGTCAGAGCTGTTGACAGATCCATTCATCATTGTAATCTAAAGAGAGCTGTTATTTTTATTTGAATGATTCTTTGTCTAGACACTTTTCTTCTGTTCCAGAAACCTAGTGAGCACAGGCCGCATCTCAAGACTCCAAACTCTAGGTGCGCTCCAGATGTGTAAAGATTGTGCGGGAAGGCCTTCCAAGATATCTTATTTGGAGAAGCCCAGCATTGTGTGCATTGCAATGAGCTAAGCAGAAAAAACAGCAGAGAAATACATCACATAATACATCTTGAATAATATACTGTATTTAAAGGAACAGTTCACCCAAAAATGAAAAGTCGGTCATCGTTTACTCACCCTCGAGGTGTTCCAAACCTGTAGCAATGTCTTGGTTCTGTTGAACACAAAGAAAACTATTTGGAAGAATGTTGGGATTTCTGGGGCACCATTGACTACCATAGTAGAAACAAGTATTGTATAATATTTTTTTCTGTTGAACGCAAAAGAAGATATTTTATGAAACGGTCCGTTCTGGTCCTTGATTCTGATTGGCTGAGCCGAGTTCTAAGGCGTTGTAAAATACCCTGATTTATAACGGCTGACCGCATTACAAAGCCTAAATATCACTTTATTTACTTTATTTTATGACACCTTGCCACTTCGCGTTGTGCCACGACGCCCTTAGCTGTTATAAAATGCTCTGTAACCCACTGTTTCTTTTGGGCTTATTGCTTTATTAAAGAATTTAGGAATACAAACAGTTCTAGGGCACCTTTGACTACAAAACACATTGTCCTACTATGGTAGTCAATGGGGCCCCAGAAATGTCTTTTGCTAACATTCATCCAAATATCCTAACAGGACAAAGAAACAGATTTGGAACAACTTGAGGTTGAGTAATTCATGGCATTTATTTTTGGGTGAATTATCCCTTTATATGAAGAGGAAAGTTTATACAATTTTACAAAGTTTGATTTCAGCTACAATAGATGACTGAATCTGTGGACTGTGTTTCTTGGATTGTAATGCATTGTACATAGATTGATGAATGAATGAGGCATCATTGTATGGATCTAGTGTATACTTTATTAGTAGCTTCTCTCAGCACCAGCTACATTTAACCTTCCTATGGGCCAACAAATCCACAGTCAGAAATCTGTTTAGTAGTTACACAACTGTGAAAAACTGAAACTTACACTTTTATCCGAGGTGATTTACAGATGAGAGAGCATTTAACATTTGATCAGTGAAGTGTAGTCTACACATGTTTACAAGTAGGCTCAGAGCTGAAACTAGGGAAGATGTATGTTGACATCCAGCCCTGTAACATATTTAGAATGAGCTCAAATAAAGTCTGTGTGCTGTTCTTGTAGACTGTAATTGAAGAAGAGAAGAGTTGGAAATAACTCTTTATTTTTAACATCATGCCTGAGCACTTCGATTCATTTCTGTGCAGTTGAATCTGTATTTGACTCATCGATCTGTCAAAATGTATAGTCTCATGACTGAAGTCAAATGCATCTCTAAACATCAGGACACAACCAAATTCACGTGGTCTCCAAACACTGCGAGCTGTGATTTATGAATGTTCCAGAGGACAGCACGTATAGCTGTCGATGCCGGATAAGCGTGTATGGATGGAGCGGTGTTCTGGGACAGAGGTTGGCTGGGAGAAAGTGTTCAGATCAATTCTCACGGGTCCTGATGGGCCAGAACCGATGCTGGCAGTGGATGACAGTGTCATAATCTTCTCTGGAGCTCTTTGGGGGCCACATCACAGGTCTTTATCTTCACCCGCTGGTTTAACCAACACATGGGAGAACAAGATAGGATCGTCCCCACGGTCGGCTTTTCCCACTGTTTTAAAGCTGGTTAGAGACAGAGTTGATGGTTTCAAACTATGACGTTTGATCGTTTTCTCCACCTAATGTGAATTAAAACGGCATAATGGCATAGTGTAGTGTTGTCTGCCCACATCGTATTTAAAATAAGGCATAGGCGTCACGGCTAACTAGCTGCTCATATACGTGTGAGAGTTGAATATGTGTGATTTAGTGCACGCTGTCATTAGTGGGGTTTGGTTACTGTTGCTCACACATGAGGGATTTAAACATGAAGTATTACACACTGCTCTTACCAGACACAAAGCAGCAAGTAAAACCGCACCATGACCAGATATTTGATGTTTAAAGGGGTCATATGTGACACGGGTAAAACGAATATTATGGTTTGTTTTAGATGTAATGCAATGTGTATACACGATTTAAGGTTCAAAAACGCTGTATTTTCCACATACCGTGCATGTTTGTATCTCCTGTTTGCCCCGCCTCTCTGAAACGCGTGGATTTTTTACAACGTTCATCGCTCTGAAAGTGAGGTGTGATATTATTGGCCAGTTAACCAGTGCGTAGTGATTGGTGGAATACTGCAAGCGTGTGATGGAAATGTAACGCCTCTTACCATATTTGGAACATCAGGTTCCAAAGCAGTTGTACTGACAGGTGATAAAATGTCATTGGTACTTTCCTTATCAATTCGAGTCTGAATTGAGCAGGATGTAAAGGATTGGTACGGTATTTAAAAAATATATTATGTTAAATAGTTAAAAACTATAGCTAACTATTTTACCTTTCATATACGACGTTATAAAGATTTGCCGTTAGTGATCAACCAGTGTTACGCCACATCTCGTCACGACTCAACAAAGACAATAAACCCCATTATAAACACGACATTTGTTGCCTCTAGTTGGAACATAATTACTGATTATTAGGACTTATGCTGTCTTTTTTCACATTGCGCGCGTGTCTGCATTTGCAGATCACGAAACAACATGCGCTACAAACACACGACAAACTCAACTCAGTCCGTAACAAAGTCTTTTACAATAAAATATACTTACAGGTTGCGAATCTAAAGCGCCAGCGAAGTTTTAATGGTTGGTATGGCCCCACTTTTTAACCAAAGCTTTCGTGCACAGCCGGCCTTGATCTCTCCCAGGTTCATGAAGCAATCATCTGTGAAATGCGCTGCACAAACTTGAACATTCGGATTGTACTTTTCTGGAACAGTGTTGTAAATAAAATGTAACCATTCGTTTTTAGTTGTCTCATCTTTTGGAAGGGCAAACAAAGAGGCTTTCTTTTCGCAACGAAACACACAGCGTCTCCACGACATGGCTGCGGCGGCGACGATACAATGAGATTTACAAGTACGCCCACCTTACTTGCGTATACATTAGGGCGGTCTTAGTCAACTCATACCACGAACTGACGTAGATTTGTGGGGGTGTGGCTACACGAGGCGTTTCAGGCAGGTCTGGGTGAGCATTCGCTTTTAGATAGAATGCATTTTTTGTTCCCACACTTTCATTTTTGCAATTTTACGTGTCTAATACATGCATGGGCAACTTATAACACACCAAAGACACAGAAAAACACGTATTCGCACCATATGACCCCTTTAATGTACTTTTTTTATTGAACAAGAAACAACGTACATCTTACAAAAAGTGTAGATTAACAACACAAAATACAAAAAATTTATAATATTAATAATAGAAGCTCCAAAGATGAAGTAGAAAAACACACTCAAATAAAAAGACATTCATAATATGCCAAATACAGACTCATAGTCATTTACAATAGATGTACCTTTTAGATTTTACACCATTTTTTAGAGTTCGTTAGAGAATACTTTGTATAAAGGTGGAGATTTAGACAGTCGACGTTTATGAATAAACTACTTGTTATTTAAGATAATAAAATTGACAAGATTGTCAATGTTTTTGTCTTTATGTTCATAATTACAAATTATTGCAAATCTAATGTTATCATTGAACCAAGTTTTGTAGTGTTTAATGTACTTTTATGTAGAGGGAGATTTGGCCGACGACATTTAAAGGAACAGTTCACCCAAAAATGAAAATTCTGTCATCATTTACTCACCCTCATGTCATTTCATACCTGTATAAATGACTTTGTTCTGATGAACACAGAGAGAGATATTTGGAAGAATGTTAGCAAGTTTCAATTCTGTGACATCATTGACTACCATAGTAGGAAAATTAAATGGTAGTCAAAGGCCTCCTAGAACTGTTTGTTTTCCTAAATTCTTCAGAATATCTCACTTTGTGTTCAACAGAACAAAAAAGATACAATATTTTTTCCTACTATGATAGTGGATGATGTCACAGAACTGAAAATTGCTAACATTCTTACAAATATCTTTCTCTGTGTTTAACAGAACAAAGAAAAACACATTTTTGTAAATATTTTATTTTATCTTTTCATGTGACAACGCTGAAGAAATGACACTTTGCTACAATGTAAAGTAGTGAGTGTACAGCTTGTATAACAGTGTAAATTTGCCGTCCACTCAAAATAACTCAACACGCAGCCATTAATGTCTAAACCGCTGGCAACAAAAGTGAGTACACCCCTAAGTGAAAATGTCCAAATAAAATATAAAAAAATAAAATATTTACAAAAATGTGAGGGGTGTGCTTCACTTCTGTGAGGTACTGTATATAGGTTTGAAACAACCTGAGGGTGAGTAAATGATGACGGAGCTTTCATTTTTGAGTGAACTATCCCTTTAAAGGTGGGCGGGGCTAACCTGCACAATTCTGCAGATTTGTTGTTGCGATGAACAAAAATGAGATTTGTCCGTTAGTCTATGTCAGGGGTCGGCAACAGGCGATAATATCTGGCCCGCGCCAGCAGCATTATTTTTATTATTTTGCCCGCAGCTGGTTCTGAAATAGATCTGTCATAATAATGTCTTTAGTGAAATTGCCTTCAAAATAAAAGTACGAGAACGTTTTTGCAGCAATGTTTTATTTTGAAATGAATTGAGAGCTTTTAATTTGAAAAGGTCTGAAAGATATTCTAAGGAGTCTGTCGATCGCTAGACACACTTCTAAAATAGCCGTCATGAAATATGGGGTATGAAAAAACTAACAGTGAAGCATTGAAACGTTTGCTTATAACGCGGGGCCTCAGCACCAGAGCATGTGAGCAAAGTGGAGCGAGTGCGTAGCGTAGCATTAACATTTCTTGCGAAGCGGAGAGCGCCTTTCTGAAGATTCAGCTCCGCTCGCTCAGCCCTCTTGGTGATTTACTTTTTTGCTGCTGGATTATTGTCCCATGTACACCGCATGAGCCTGAAGCCTGAATAATAGCGCAACGGCATGCGCGTCAACTACAAACGCCTCATCCATTTGCGGAGGTGCGCGGGCGACAAGAGGTTTAATACAGGCTCATTTCAGTTAAAAAAAAAACATTATAACATTTATATTTATTTCTCTTAAGAAGACGTTGTATCACTTACCCAATGTAACTGTTGCTTTTCTGAAATAAAACCTGAATAAACCTCGATGTCATATGCGGCCGAGGCTGTCGAATGTGATCTCCGGAGGACGCATGCAGCCTTCGAAGACGCAGCTACTTTGTCCAAGTTTCTAAAAGTACATTCTAAACTGCTGTTACGATTGAGGCTTGACGTTTTAAGACCGCATTTCCCCTTGTTTTGGTCTGTTTTTCTTTTGAGCCTATTTCTTTTATTAACCCCAGTAATAATAAAGGTGTTCGTAGTGCATTTCATCTTTTGTGCGTTTAGTTTGAATGTTGCACTATGGCAGCTGTTCACGGAAATAAAGTAACGGAAATCAAATATACTTTATCAGTTATTATACAGTTATTTTACCCCCAGGAGGCAAAAAAAATGCAGTTTAGTACAGGAGGAGTGTAAAAAATAGGCTTACGTTAAATAATTATATAACTATTATGTAATTATATAATAACTATATTTTTAAAAGTAGGCATTGTAGTTGCATTTTTCATCAATTAATTTCTTTAATTATCCTTTGACTATTTTCTGGCCCGCCATCTAGCGGCGAATTAGTGTTTTTGGCCCGATGCCAAACTTGCTTGCCAACCCCTGGTCTATGAGGTGCTTTGCTGACTAGTGTTGTAGTACTACTAGTCTCAAAACCATTTTTTGATGGTCTTGGTCTCGAATGCGTTTGCTTATTTTATCTCAAGACTGGTCTAAGCCAAAACAGAATTTGGTCAAAAGACATGTCGACTAATCTCACAATGCTTACACATGCTCAGCCAAACTCTCTTTTGAGAAACTCAAAGCAACTGAAGCCTTCAGAGCTTCATATTGTGTTCCAACCCCCCAAACAAAGATCCTAACCATGCAGAAGCTGTAAGAGTCTAGGATCACCTCTCATTCTGTGGTTAGCGTTTATTCTCTGGAACAAGAGGTTGTGTTTGATCTGGGGTAAGCTCCTCTCTGGTTTCAACTGATCTGCCTTGGTCTTTGAAACGCTTCCAGTCGTTCTCATTAAAAGATCTTTCTCTTAAATCCTAGCTTTAAGGAGGTCTGGAGTTTGTGTATGAGATCAAGCGCACTTCTCCTGACACTTATCATTAAACGGGGCAGGTTTCTACACGCACACGCCCTGTGTGTTGGCTTTCTGCTTTTTCACTTCTTATCAACACCTACAACTGTATGGTAACCCAATGGTCCGTGTTCTCAAAGATGCCGTTAGAAACTCCAGGTTTTTACTCGTACACCTGGCAAACTAACATGTGTGGACACATATCCCACATGTACGTGTTATGACCTGTTCTGAAAAAACACCTGCCTGACCTCCATCCACCGGTACATTCCCGCTCAGTTATTGCAACATAAGCAGGCGCTATACTGACCCAGATTTCCTAAACGGTCTTGGATTTTGTACTTTGTATCTTGTATTTATATTTAACAGGGAAACATTTAAAGCTGCAATCTGTAATTTTTTCCGCCCTATTGCCGTCTCTGTTTGAAGCATCAAATTGCAGGTTACTTATCCAAGTCAGATACTTTGTCTAACAAACATGTCATACACAACAACTTAAATCCTTTTTAGAACCTTATTATTGTGAATCCGATTTCTTTTTTAAACCCAACTAAAGTTATAACGCTTATTATATTTAAATGCAGTATTTGTACTCGTTGCATACCGTTTGTGTTATTATGTCCATATAATTGTCAATAATGTCAAATCGTAATCTTATTTTGAGAACTCACATTTTTGATTGGCAGATGTCGAAACGGGTGAATTTCATTATTTATTTGCGCGTAGATTGCATGCAAAGCAAAGATGCAAATTGACGCAAATTCGTACTGGTCGACGTGAATGACGCAAATTGGCCGACATTCGCCACATTCGCGTCTTCCGCACAAGTTGAAAAATTTCAATCCGAGCTGGAAAAAAGGCTCATTGATGCATGAAAGCACTCCCTGCCGTCCGATTTAGAGCGAGGAATGTGATGCTTTGCTTTTGGTGTGTGCACAGAATTATGGAGAAGAGACCTTTATTTAAAAAACAGACTTGGGTGGAATTTGGTTTAGTCATAACTGAACTAGTTGCTTTAGCCAAAACACGTATCTAAGCAGACAAAACAAGCAAAGGCATTATTCAGCCAAAACTAAAAAAAATGTCTCAGTGGTTTTGTGTTCATACAACAGGGGTGAATGTTCTTCTTTTGTGTTCTGCAGAAGAAAGAAAGTCATACAGACTTGGAGTGACGTGAGGGTGAATAAATAATGAATTTTCATTTTTGGGTGAACTGTCCCTTTAAGATCAGTTCTACATTTATGGTCCCATTAAGAAAACCCTCATAGACATCTTATTAGATTTCGAAACAGAGCTCCAAAATCTCAACAGTTTTTGTGTTTTAGTTGTTTTTGCTATAAAAACGTGTTAGAAATGCCCAAGGCAAAGTGTCTTTTTCTCTCTGCTGGGAAGTATACTGACTCCGGAAGGTGCCGAGACCCTAAATTTGCCTTTTCCTTGATATGTGGGACAGGAAATGTGTCACAGAGGGAGATACGGCCAGGATGGCGTGGAGTCAAGCTGGGGCCCAACATCCATCCTGAGCAACAACAAACCACAGCTGTAGCTCACTACGCCACCACACCCTAGAGAGGGCCGTGCTTTGTTTTGCTAGCTGGTATTTATGTGAATCTGCTCGGCTCCGTGAGTGCAGACAAAGAGGCCGAGAAAGACTTGATTCCTGCAACTCTCCCTTTAGTCCTTGTGAGTGTTACGATATTTACTTTCCGTAGTTTCTTCTGTAGTGCAGTCGGGTCGCTCCAGCACGACCGTCTTTGGTGCGTGTTGTAAATATGCGGTTGAGCTTCCACAAAGACCCGTGAAGTTTCTCTTTTACTAGAAGCAAGTTTTTATAATGTGTGTGTTGTTTATGGCTGTGTGTTGGGGGAGAGAGAGAGTGAGTCATTCTCATGAGGGAGTGCACTGAGTGAAATGAGTTTTGGAGTTCGGGGAGGGGAGGGCGACCCGCCTCCTGACAGCAGGGGGAGGAGTTTCAGATGTTAACAGATCAGGGGACTGCGGAGATGTGAAGGGGAAAACCCAGGCCGTCTACTCCAAACAGTTTGCGAAATTTCCCCTTCCACGTAGGCCTGTGGGCCCCTGGTGACTGCCTGTGAAGACTGTAACCTCTCGTCCCATCTGGTATTTCTAGTCAATCTCTGGTCATCTACAAGCTGGCGAAGATAAGTGCTCGGCAGTAAAATGAATCATTTTGATGTGATACAGAGGTCACTCGCCATCGATATCGTAGAAATCGTGTCTTATTACTCTTTGGAAGTAATGAAGGGACTCGAGCTTCCGAGAGAAACTTCAGATTATAAAACGAATACTGACGTCCCTCGATGCTGTCAGTAGGTTTGGTTGGAGATATTAGTATCACCTGAAATGTAATTACATTTGATTTTCACGTCTACTAAAGCATCATTTTGATATGGGAATGAGTTATGTATTGTATTGCTTTTTCTGCTGAAATTGTCATTACCGTAACGCGGCCCGATGCATTATATTTTGTAATTGAGTGGAATTAAAATATTCTGAAAAAACAATGGGATGTTTTAAGAGATGTTCTCAAACGACAAAAAATAACTGACAGAGTGTTCATAATAAAAATGAAGAGATAGAGGAAGAAAGAAGTGTCCATGACTAATATTCTCATCCTCCGTAACATGTAGAAAAGTCTGTTTAAACACATTAAGTTTGATTTTATGTGAAGAAACACATCTGCCAGTAGCTTTCTAATGGTTTACAGATTACTTTCGTTTGTTCTAGTTAAGAGCTGAATATTCTCTTGTCACGCTGTGTACACCACTTTTTACATTCTCATCACCGATACAGATAATTCCAATTCAAACAATCTCTTTTTTATTAAAAATGACTTCATGTCTTATTAGGCCTACGAATGATTAATAAAAACTTGCTGAGAATTTTTTAGCAAAACATGCTATGGGATCATTGACCGTTTGAAAGGGTTACGGTAATGAGAATTTTAAGGCCTTTTTTTGTGAAAAAATGTCAAAGTTGTGTTAAACTGTCTGTCAGTATAAGTTTTAAAATGAATGCTTTAAAACAAGTCACACCTTGATTTAATGAATTGAAAGGAAATTTGTTGATGCAAGTGTTTTCATGTAAATTACGTTTGACATCTTGAAACCAAGATGTTGTCAGAATCACCCCAGCGTAGCCTTGGCTAAAAAAGAAAAACAAATCTTCTACCATTTTCATGGATCATGCCAGATATCTTGTTTACCTGAATGCTTGATAGAAAACCCATCTGGTGAGGCGAGTGTTGTTGAGGCGGTGTTGTTTGTTGGTTTGCAAGAACTGACAAAATGACCTCTGGGAGTCCGTTTGCTTTGCTTTGCTCTGTGTCTCATCTGTCCTGGTTATGTGGGCTCTGAAACACTGACGGATTCTTATCTAAGCTCTGCGTGTTCCTTCCTGGGTCACTTCATCCCCAACTGAGCCAATGGATATGCTGACACAGTCATTCCTGGATTTGTTCCTCTACTTCCATCTTGGCATGAACAAATACGGCCTCATCTATCAAAAGATCTCTCACCGTAACTCAAAGCTGACCTCCCGTGACAACTTTGATGTAGTTTTCCCAAATGTTTGTTGTTATTAGATGTATTTCTCTCAGCTTATAGACGTTATCAGACAGCTGGTTGACCTTTGTGAAGAGACTCATGTTGAAGGTCTTATATGAGCTGTAGCTAAACAAGCAATGATGTCACATGCTTGTGTATACAACTTTTTTTGTCCAAAAATTCAATCATTCAATCTAGTTATTAAACTCATAAGCAGGATGAAACATCACATGTAAGAGTCTTGTATTTTAATCAACTTATTATATTTGTTTGGCCGTAATGGCTCACTTAATATTTAAAGCTGTAATCCATAACTTTGAAATTATAGCCAAATTATAATAAATAAATAATGATCATATATATAATATTAATAATTACTTTCATACAACACAACCAAGAAAATTAAAAGAAATCCCAATTCTGGGACGGATCTCTCTCTCCGCATTGAACATATAACAAAAGACATACATTAAGTACAAACATGAGATTAAAATTAAACTAAGGTGCTGAGTAAGGCATAAATATAGAATGCAATATAAAATAGAGTATATGTAAGTAAACAAATGAAATATGGAAATAAAATCTCAATATCAAAAGTAGATTTCAGGCAGAAACATGAGAATGTAATAAAGTCAAGAGTGTAGATGTGCATTGATTGTAGCAGATGAAGGCAGTAGTTCGTGCAGCTGATAGATGAATGAAGCAGCAGCTGATGTGTGTCTCTTCTCCCCCAGTAACATCTGCATTCGCTCTGTTTCTGAACACCTATCAAACTCTGGCATGACCTTTGACATTTTGTGAAAGTGTTTCTCTCTCACATCTTTAAATTGATCACAATGAAGGAGAAAGTGTGTCTCCACCTCACCAGTGTCACAGTGGGCACAGACTCGTTCTTCCTTTGGAAGCCATGTTTGTCTGTGTCTGCCTCTCTCTATGGCCAGACTGTGATCACTGAGTCTGTATTTGGTCAGGATCCGTCTCTGTTTCACATCTCCAACAGTGTAGAGATAATCTGCCAGATTGTATTTTCTGTTTAGGGTCCGATAGCATTCTAGTTTACTTTGGGTTTTACTTTCCTTTTCCCAATGATCTAAATATGACTTTTTACTTTCTTTGATCATTTGGTTTATTCTGATTTGGTTCTGTTCGGTTGTGCCGGTCGGAAGTTTCAGAGCCAGCTGGCAGAAGGGACTGGCTTTAGGTCTCAGCTCTTGGGTTTTAAGTGCTTCATATTGAAGTGTGTTAAGAGGACTTGAGTTAAGGAGTGTCCAGAATTTGAGAGAATGTTTTTGGATGTGTATTATCAGGGGGTATCTGCCTAATTCAGCCCTGCATGCATTATTTGGTGTTCTTCTCTGAACTCTTAAAATGTTTTTACAGAATTCAGCATGCAGGGATTCTATGGGGTGTTTATCCCATTTGGAGTAATCTGTCAGACACTGTGGAGCCCAAACCCCGCAGCCATATAGAGCTATAGGCATAATCACACTATCAAAGATTTGACACCAGACTGGAACTGGAATATCTGTTTGGGTGAATCTGCCTTTGATGGTGTAAAACGCACGTCTAGCTTTCTCTTTCAGTGCATTCACTGCAAGACCAAAACCTCCTGACGCGCTGATTTTTAGGCCGAGATAATCGTAGTGTAACGTGTGTTCTATTGTAGTGTTTCCCAGAGTGAATGTGTATCTGTTATCCTGTAATCCGTCTTTTTTCTGGAAAATCATCATTGTAGTTTAGTTCAGATTGACTGTCAGGGCCCAGTTTTGACAGTATTTCTCCAGCAGGTGTAGGTGTTGCTGTAGACCTTCGGCGGTGTCTGACAGCAGCACCAGATCATCAGCATACAGAAGACATTTCACCTCGGAGTTGAGACCGGCTGTTGCAGATTGTTCCAGTAACACGGCTAACTCATTGATATAGAAGTTAAACAGAGTTGGACTCAAGTTGCATCCCTGTCTTACCCCGCGCCCCTGAGAAAAAAATTCTGTTCTTTTATCGCCAATTTTAACCACGCATTTGTTTTCTGTGTACATAGATTTAATGATGTCATAAGCTTTTCCACCTATGCCTGATTGTAGAATTTTATAATATAGGCCGTCATGCCATATTGAATCAAATGCTTTTTTTAAATCAACAAAACATGCATATATTTTTCCTTTGTTTTTTATGATGGACGTGCTCATTGACTAATGCCTGTAGATGTGGTCGGTGGTGCGGTGGTTTGGTAGAAATCCGATCTGACTTTTACTGAAGACATTGTGTTTGGTAAGGAAAGCTTGAATTGGAGTATTCAGGATACCACAGAAAGTCTTCCCCAGGTTACTGTTCACACAAATGCCTCGGTAGTTATTGGGGTCAAATTGATCTCCGCTTTTGTACAGTGGCTGTATTAAGCCTTTATTCCAGGATTCAGGAAAGTGTCCAGATTGTAATATCAGATGAAATAGTTTTAGGAGAGCCTCCTGCATCACTGTAGGACTGTGCTTTAACATTTCTGTTCTGATGTTGTCTAAACCACATGCCTTCCTGGGTTTGAGTTTGTTTGTTTAGTCAGACTAATCGGATAGTCTAGAGGATTTTGGTTGTTTTTGATTGTCAATTCTAACCGGTTTAGTTTGTTTTGTAGGGTTTTCTGATCAGGTGTAAGACTATCGGAGGAGATTTCTCTGAACAGGTTTTTAAAGTAGTCTTTCCATAGTTCTCCATTTTGTATGGCTACTGTGTATCCTGGTGTTGTTGTTTATTTAGACTATTCCATTTTTCCCAGAATCGATTATTATTAATAGAGTCTTGGATTTCATTGAGAGTATGGTTAAGGTAATGTTGTTTTTTATACTGGATTGTATTTTTGTAGTCCCTAAGTGCTTCACAATAGTTTTGTCTGATTTCTGGTTTGTGTGGCGCTCTGTGTATTAGGTTGGAGAGCTGTCGGAGTTGTTTTCTTTTCATTTTACATTCTTTGTCAAACCAGATTTCATCACCAGATTTTAGTTTAGTTTTCTTGTTTTTATATAGTAGGTAAGCTTTAATTATACACCTATCATAAATAAGATTTATTTGATGTACAGCAGTATTTATGTCAGTTTTGCTCGTCGTAAACTGTGTTATTTGAAATCTATTAATTTGGTTGGAGATCTCTATTGAGCTAATGGCACTAATAAATTCAGATTCACATTTTGGTGACCATTTAAGTGTTGGGTTCAGTTTGATCAGATTGCTGGGTTTTGAGGTTGTTGAATTTTCTTTAGGAAACTGGACTGTTGTGCTTTTTCTCTCTCTCTCTCTCTCTCTCTCCCCCTC